>NW_025767059.1:943015-1052270 GCF_003918875.1 Haliotis rubra
TGGTATTAAGGCTGCTGCTTATATGGAATTTCCAGAAGCTGTCTTGGCTGATAATAGGAAATAGCATTCCAAACCTACAAGTAAATTATTAATGCACGGGTCAATAATTCAAATTTTCAGAGATTTTGAATCATTATTAGTTATTATCATATATCGACCAGAAGTGGATAATGCCTTTAAAACCCTATGGCTTATGGAAATTCTCAAGAAGCTGTCTTTGGCTGATGATAGCAGATAGCATTACAAACCCGCCAAGCAAATTATTATGAATGTACCTAGGTCAATAATCCAATTTTCTAGAGATTTTTAACTGTTATTATTTGCTCACGTGCCTTTGACCAGAAGTGGGATAATGCCTTAAAACCTCCAGTTTATGGAACTTCAAAAAGTTTTTATGGTTTGATGATAGGAAACAGCATTTCAAACCACAAGTAAGTTATTATGAATGAACTGGGTCAATTATTCTAAATTTTCAGAGATATTTAACTATTATTATTAACTACTACGCCTTTGACTTTCTAAAGTGGGATAATGCCTTTAAAACCCACAGCTTATGGAATTTCCAGAAGCTGTCTTGGCTGATGATATAGATTAGCATTACAAAACTTCTGAGCAAATTACAGGAATGTACTGCATCTATAATTTCTATTTTACAGAGACTTTTAACTATTATTATTAATCACATGCCTTTGAGCAGAAGTGGGATAATGCCTTGAAACCTAAGAAGCTATGAATTTCAAGCATTATTCAGTTGATAATAGTAAAATAGCATTTCAAACCTACAAGTCAACTATTAATGTACTGGGTCAATTCAAATTTTCAGAGATTTTAACTATTATTATTAATCACGTGCCTTGAGCAGAAGTAGGATAATGTCTTTAAAACCCAATGTTTATACAATTTCAAATTTATCTTGGCTGATGATATTGAATAACATTGCAAACCTGTGAGCAAATTATTAATAAAATGGTCAATAGTTCTCATTTCAGAGACTTTTAACTGTTATCATGAATGACATATGCCCTTTGCCCGAAGTGGGATAAAGCCTTTCAAACCTCTATTACAGTTTATGGAATTTCAAGATTTCCTCTGAGCTTATAGTGGTAAATAACAATTCCAACTTGTCAGCAAATTCTGAATGAAATAATAGTATAGCATTAATAATGAAATAAGTAATAATGATACTCACATGTCCTTAACCAAGTGTGGGAATATGCCTTAAAAAATCTACAGTTGAATGTATTGTATGAGAAGGGTTGATTGTTGTTAGCACACACTATTAATGTATTAGTGATTTGCATGTAGTAACCTTTAGTATTTGAGGTCAGTGATTGTGCAATGTTTGACGCTTTATCAGGTCTAAATCTGTGTGTTGTGCGTGATGCCCTTGAAGGGCGATAGTTATTTGACTCAAGCTGAATGGGTGTGAGGTGTAAACCGAAGGGTGATAGTTATTTGACTCAAGCTGAATGGGTGGTGAGTGTAAAACTGTTAGGTTCAGGTTATATCTATCTTGGTAAAGTTATTATATGTTCTTTATTCCTTGTGACAACATTCGCTTTGAGTAAAGTTTAAAAATTACAGTTATCGAATCTAAAGATTCCTCATGGCTGTTGATAGTATTTAATACAAGTGAAACTCTAGAAACAGAGTCTATATGCAACAGGTCAAATACAATGTTTAGAGATTTTTATAACTATTTTATACTATCTTCATATGTCCCATTAGATAAAGGAAACAACTTTAAAATATGATGATGGTAGATCATATTTCTGCATTACGTAGAATGCAGCTATGAAAACAAATAGGCCATTAATTAGTAGTACAACTTTAAGAGAGTTGGAGTTAACTTGATTTAATCTTGGTATGCCTTTGACCAGGGAGCAGAGTGGACAAATGTCTCCTAAGTCTAATACCAACAGAATAATCTGACATTTTAAAATTGTGCCAGGCTGAATCTTGAACAGGACAATATCTCTCTTATTTTCAGGAGAATCTGTACAATATTAGTATAATACATACAGATTCAACCCGAAGAGGGATAACACCATAAAAATTACAATCAATGAAATCCTTCTGATTTCATTTTTGGCTGCCTTAAGCAGCAAAATCACACCACATATTTAAGGAGCACACTGGGCTGATCTACAGCACCAATTTTAAGAGATTTGTTTATTAGTATTACTTATATTCCCTCAACCAAATGTATTTGAAGTGGAAACAAGTTTAAAATCTATATTTTAAAGGAATTTATTATTTTCTTTTGGGTTCCTATACTTCATACTTATAAGCAAAATCTAAAAGTAGTGGGGCAATATTGTATGTTTTTAATTTCCTTTGACTACATTTATCACACAAATTTCCAAATCCAAAAGCTGGCATAAATTGTTTTTGCTTGTTTGTTGTTTGTTGCTACACAATATTTCTAGCTACATGATATCTGTAAACAACTGAGTTTGCTTGCAAGATAATCCAGTTATTGAAGGATCATAAACAGCCACACGTGCAATCATTCAGACTTGATTCTAAAGCAGTCAATTAAGTCGGTAGAGCCTGACAAACTATATCCACATCAGGTAGCATATCATTTCTGGGGAAAATTACACACAAAAAGTAAATATGAACGCATCAGTGCCTTGACAGTTTCATCTCAGTAACAATATGTCATCAAAGAAAAGCTTCAGCTGCTTGGCCTTCCTAAACACAATTTTACAGATGACCCTTTCAAGCCAATTGTGAAGGGGTACAACTCTAACTGCTAATTAGTTCAGCAAATATAATGTTATTGATGACAATGCGCTGGAATAACAAGTTCAAAGCTTTGCTATGAAAGGGTCTACAGTGACTTCCCCATTTATACTTAAGCTGAACAGGTAGTGGATTTTCAGTCAGAACATTAAAGAAAAAATTTGGATAATTTCTACACCATGTTTTTCTTCAAAGTTAAAATTATAGCCTTCTGAGATGGGGCACAAACTCTCCCAAATTTTTCATTTCTGAGTAATTATGCCTTGTATGTCAGGTGTCTGTTACAAACAGCTTCCATGTACACAATAATGATGAAAGTTTTAAAATGATCATTACTGGCAAATCTTATTAATAACACTAGCAAGTAATATTTAAACACAACATTGCCATGGAGGCTAAACATGTTATAAAATAAGGGAGCCACTAACCGCTTAAGGGGCCATGAACATTTGGGCATGATATCTTTAACTGGACCTTTCACTCAGCATTATCAGCATAGTATTATGTGTGATGGCGTGTTACAGAATACACCCTACCATTATAAATAATAGATCACCACTCAATTTTTACTGTGTCATGAATGTGTACATGAACCTGTATATTTTCGAGTATTTCATAAGGAAATATTCTCTGAAAAGAATATGACCAAGCAACATACCAATCTTCTTTATATACTCTCACAAATGGCATAACACAAATAACTTAAATCTCAAAACAAACTTTGAATTATTATACATACATACCCATCAAGAATGGATGTAACATCATTAAAAAATAATTAAGACATAATTGTTTCTTTTTTTATTCCCCGTTATTATTTTTAAAAGAAACTTATTTACTGTATTATTACATAAAACACTGTGCAAAATTGGCCAGGGCTTGTTGATATTTAGAGACAACTTACTGTATTTTTTACACATATTAGCAGGAGTATTAAACTATAAAATCAAAATCAATACCATTCACATCATATATTTTCTGGTTCCTATTTGTGAGCATAAAGCATATATTGTTAAAAGGAATAATTAGCTATATTTTTAAAAATATCATTAGATATTGCAAGAAAGTCATATATTTCAAGTTGAGCAGTGCACCATTTTCTGAATGAATGAATCATTATGAATAAAAAAATGAATGAAAACACCTGACACCTAGATTCAGCATCCACAGCTAAGAATATTAAGTGGCCTGCTCACTTATTTTGCAGCTAGTAAGAGTAATTACACGGTAAGGCGTAAGGAAAATGAATTCTATTTCTTGTTTCAGTTTCATCGTTTCACCATTTTCTGCGCTGCTATATTTAGCTATTATGGCGGATATCTGAGCTATGGAGCGCTACCATTGGCATTTTTTATGATCAGTAGTTAAAACCAAGGACACGAGGTGTGCAGCTGATTTTGATCTTTAATAATTGTTTGTCGATTAAATGCCTGTAGTTGACACAGTAAGACGCATAATCTCTCCATATTAGTTATCCCAATTCTGGTCGTATCCCAGTTTTGGTCGCAACAAACGTGAACGGCTCGCCTCCCTCCAGTCACCCGGTCAGCCTCGATAGCTCTCTCAAGTCCATCTCGTAAAAGAGCCTTCACCTTGCCTTGTCACGTCTTCATTAACACTCTCAGGAAGATTGAGTATGGTTATGCTTAGTCTTATATCATCCCGATGTTGCTTGACCTTTAAACCAGATAATACTTTAGTATTTGATTTTATTGCTCCTGAATGAAACTGCTCACTTTACTGTGTTCAGACGTTCATCTCTGTCATCACATATTCACTTCAGAAATCTTCTATATATATAAGCTGTAACTGTGAAATGTGGCTATCATAAATTGTAACTATGAAATGCTGACTAACAAATTGCCTGCTTATAAATTTGGTGTTATGACTTTTCTACCTTTTAAATGACAATGTGAATATGTGTTTTGAAATAAAACTCATTCCGAGTATGTACTTACAATGTTTATTAATGCAAACTTGTTTTCGTCACTATATGGCTGGAATAATGCCGATGTGACGCAAACCCAACTCAACTCAACTCAACTCTATTTCTTTCCCAACCATCCTTTTGACTTTTTCGTCCTCAATTCCAAATCAAATCTATGGTCAAAATGAGTCATTAACTTGTCGATAGCGTTCATGATGCTTGAGAAACACTTTGTTCTCTGAAATTCTCGACGCTGGGGTACAGTGTTATCGGTATACGGCAAGTTCCAAACACCTCATGCGAGTCAATATATAAAAGAATTAGCTATTGAATAACACGTTTGATAAATGATTCAGGACACGGTTTCTTATGATTCACTTAAGCTGCCTCTCACAGAACAGACAGCTAAATGACACTGGGTCAACACACTGGGCATCAATCCTATCTGTCGGACCACGACCTCATGTTAATCAACAACACCTGAATAGATAACCTGTGGTCAATGAGTATGAGCATTAGTACTCGCGGTCCATTCCAGAGGATACACGAAAGCCACGTCACAACAGAGTTGGTCCTCAAACCGATGAAGAGTCATGGACCTTATTTAGCAAACGGTATTGACAAACTTTATGGACGTCAAACTCAATGATAAAAGTTATTTATCCATAAGGGTTTTCTTTAATATTGTACTTCCTAACTTCTAAAATGCTATTCAAAGAAGTCATGGACCTACCCATAGACATCAACGAACATGTGCATCCGCTCCCATTCATATAGAACGTGCCAATAATCATGGATCTAACTCATAAACATTTGTAGATAATTTATTCATAAGAAACTGTGAGGCTACAGGCAAGTTTAAAAACATTTAGGAAGCACTTGTATAAAATATATACATACCATAACGTAAAAGCGGCATGATGGATATATATGGACACATTCGTTAAAACAAAATGTTAACTGAAAATACTGGGGAAATGTATATGGGTACAGTAAAGGAAATACATTTATGGATGACAGCTCCTTTACAATGTTATGTAAAATTCACTGTGGAAAACTCAAACATATGATATCAACAAGAGTTTCATACAAAATAGTAAAAACATACCAGGTGACAGATAAACGTACCAAGTGACAGAATGACATGCCGTGGCGTGGGTGATTGTTCCATTAATGCACAGAAAATGACACGCTCCACAAATTCAGTAGTAGCCAAATGTTAAGGAGAGTTGCATCAAAAACATAAATTCACAGCACCCGTTATTCACGGTAAGAAGCGAGTGAGTGAGTTTAGGTTTACGCCGCACTCAGCAGTATTCCAGCTTATATGGGCAGCGGTCTGTTGATCCAGCGATCAACAGCATGAGCATCGATCTGCGCAATTAGGAACCGATGACATGTGTCAGCCAAGCCAGCGAGTCTTACCACCCGATCCCGTTAATCGCCAGTTACGACAAGCATATGGAGTTTACTGAAGGAAGCTCATTCTAACCCGACCCTTCACGGGTCAAGTAGCGAGAATCATGCACCGATCTGACTGTAACGGGCCGGGACAAATAATAGGAATAGAAACCATGTTTCATTCAGGCGCGTACGAGAAAACATATGATTAGACCTCAGAACCCCGCTGGTATCGAAAGGTGAAGCGAACTATCCTCAGTATGTGTGACATACAGTAAAATATCCTGTTCACACATAATAGATCGGATTCTCCGACAATCTGAGTAGTGGGGAAAGTAGTCCCATTTGGTGGGCGTGATCTAAAATAACACGTGACCACTTTAGCTAGATAGGGCTGCAGAGATTGCAAAGAATACAACAGAATTATTATTTTGATGTGTGTCTTTTCGGTACAGGATTGTTATACCGGACCTGAACCCGTGTCCCCTTTGCGAACATACAACAACAATAGTAACTTATCATGACAGAATAAAGAAGAATTCTTGCTTCTACTGTTACCAACTACTCAAATGCGAATCATAACAAGTTTTGGATTTACATAGATGTGTTTTGAAACATGCAAGTTTTAGGATTAACATATGTACAGCATGTGAAGGAGAAGCGATATTCCCGGGTCTATAAGACTGCGATTACATTAACTACTAAAGTCCCATGTATGTTCCATAGCTTCAGTCAAACGAGTTGTGGGGAGTCAAATCGAAATAGTGCTTAGGAAATTCTATATTTTTACAATATGAATAATAAACAAAGATAATGTTCCTGTGTACTTATCAGACAAACTGCAGTACGCTGGAAATCCATTTTTGAAAACTACCCATTTTAAAGTTTGCTTATCTTGGACAATAACTTGGTGAGAACAAGCTTGAACAAGTGCAATCATCAGTGAGCCTTGTACAGCGCACATAACTTTTATATATCCGCTTGCACCAATGGCTGTAAAATGACTAAAAAGACATCACTTGTGCATAGCATAAGAGTCAGGTGATGGGGGAATGTAAGGACAGTGTCACTTAAGTGGATAAAGAAAGTGGAAGCAAATGGGACTCAATACATGATGGTCTATTGGATACGATGTACGTTTAAATCTACCAAATATATCTTGGAAGCATCTCTTGCAAGATCACATCAGCATCAATACTTAATTCCGAAAGGTATATAATTTATATGAATAGAGGTCTGGTATTGCTGTGGTATTGCGTCAAACAATCAACCAATCATATAATCGTAGTTTTCCTGGGGTACAAAAGCAGTGTGTAATCTACTATCATCAATGCTAAACAATCAAAGTGGAATATATCTGTGTAGATCAGCATCAGTCATCATTGTTTTCATGAGACCGAATGTCCACCTTCTGCTGGAATGTTCAGTTTCTGTGTTTGGCGTACACCCACAGACCTTCAGTGGACTTCATCACGCCAGCAAACCTTCTCCCAACCTTGTAGCTTGTATCTACCTCTAACTTGTATCTGAAAAGCAAAAACATTTCTTGAACTTTTTTAGCATTAGTAATGAAAAACTAGAACATATATATTTTAGTAAGAACTGACTTCAGCTTTCTCAGACGTGGTAATAACAAAAAAGAGATTCTTTGAATTTGTTGGTTGTATACGGTTTGTAAATTGTATTTCAAAGCAGGAAATATATTTGTTTTTAATGTTACAGGGACTGAAATTACATGTAACAAATTATTTAAGAAAACATACCTCTGAGGAATTCTCCCTATTATGACCTTTTCTTTCGTTCTGAGCGAAATGTTGCCTAATGCAGTTTCTGAAGAGAACATATATGAACAATAAATAACACATTCTCCCATGTACTCACATACTCGCGAGGATATATATATCCCCGAGGAAAAAGAAAGGAAGAATTTTCTTGCAACTGAAATATTAGTAATAAAAGCGAAATATCGAACCTGTCCATATTATCCCATTCTAACAACGGTAAAAAGATTTAATCTAGGTCAGGTGATTTTCTGTGGAAGGCAATTGGTTTCAGTCAAGTGAGTATGGTTTTACGCTGCTTTTAATCAATATTTCAACAATATCTCGGCCCGGAACATCAGAAGGTTCAATGAAGACTGAGAGCAAGAAATCAATTTGCAACGAAATGAACCTATAATGTTTGAAATGTTGTACATTTGCGTCCCGAATAGACGTATTTTGGTCCGATTTTAAAAACGAAAATATATTTTACAAAACAGGACAGTCTAGAAGTATTTATGCGAGTCCCGACTAAACATCAGTCCTGTTTCAGTTTGGATGTATAGTGTCTAGTGCTTCTGTAATAAAACTACAATTTAGAATCACAAACAGATTTCTCAAGAACGAAGATTGAAAACATGATAACAATGTATATATTCTTCATTTTTCTACTCCTACTCAGAAGTTGTACACTACAACATACGGTATTCGTGAGTAGAAAACAACATTAATTCTGTAATTAATCGAGTCTGGACCAGACAATCCAGTGATCAACAGCATGAACATCAGTCTACGCAATTTGGACACGATGACATGTGTCAACCAAGTCAACGAGTTTGACCACCCGATCCCGTTAGTCGCCTATTACGACAAGCATGGGTTACAGAAGATCAATTCTAACGCGGAGCTTCACGGGTGCAGAGTGAGTGTCGGAACCTAGGGTTTGACACAACAATCCCAGCTGTAGTTTAACCTAACACAATAAACAGACTGGCTGGACAGACATTATAAGTTGTTCACTGGTCTCGAGAAGGGCATGGGTAGATGTACCCTCGATGTTTGTATATGTTCCTGAGCCCGAAGGACCAGTGAACAACGTATTTATGTTACCGAACACACCCAATGGTAATTTTGAACCATTTGAAGCACCGGGTATCGATCACAGCATGGGTACCAGACAACAAGAAAAACAAATTTAGAGTTATCTCCTTCCATCGATTTGCATTCCCAAAAATCGGTAATTTCCGTACATCATACATTGATTCAATGTTGATCGAGATAAAGACTTTACTACTACGAAGTTCCAAATGAGTCCTCATTCCAGCGGGTACATAGAGAATGTTATATGCTTGTAAGGGTACGTGAAAATAATAGAAAGCGCTCAAGCCAATCAGAAACGACATTTATGTGTGAGGCAAGGTAAGTAGTATTACCGTGGGCCAGCAGAGAGGGATGTATGAGTAGGTGTTCTGCTTCTGGATGTTCTCAGGCAGGAAACGGTCGAGGTCAAACTACATCCGGCTTCTCCCACGAGTCTGGGTTGTGATGAACATTCCATATGCCCAGATGCGACCATTATTGTTCCTACTGGAAAGACCTTCCCACCGTCCAGCTCCATGGGATGTTCTAGTCTCCGACTGACGAACGGGACTGGCGCAGTGTAACCTCATCCCTTCCTTCAGAACTCCGGGCCAGATATTCCATCTCCTTGGATGTCATCCCTAAAACATATACGTGGTTCATTACCTTCCAGCTTCCGACTTCTCCAAATATAAAGTCAAACATGTTAACAGACGCATAGTTTATTAACGTCTCGCCTCAATTTACATATAAGATGCTATGAAATAACGTAATATAAAATGAGCCACTCCTGTTGGAGTATGAGGATGCTTAGAAGTAGGATTAAACCATATTTTAAAAACTCCCCATGCACATTGCAGTAGATAAAAGAAATTCTGTAATACATATATATAATGATTATAAAACAGTAATTACGCAGCTGTAAAATTGCCTTGTAGGTTTTGCACTAAGCGTTACAATTACCACGATTGGCCAGGATAAAACACTAGGATATTAATATGTAGGCTGACTGAGCGAGTTTAGTTTACGCCGCTTTTAGCAATATTCCAGCAATATCAATGGAGGGACACCAGAAATGGGCTTCACACATTGTGCACGATGTAGAAATCGAACCAGGCCTAAAGCTGCGTGAAACCATACTCACTCACTCACTTTTCTGGCAATTTCTCCTACTCTTCTCTAATTTCTCCTAAGATGAGTGCCACGTACTCTTGATTTGTCCAAAATATTGAAAAATACCGTGGCGTTATCAATATTTAAATAATACCCCTATTGGAAATGATAATTATGTTTATGCTTATCAACTTGTTAAGATACCGTGAAAACAATTTTAAAAGTATTTTAAAGCTTCGACATGTATTTATTATATCTTAAACGAAAAGAAACAAAGTTGAATTTTTGTGATATGTTGCGTACCCATATCCTCACGATGATTGCTATATCTATATATGTACCTCGCCATTATTACTTTGGCACATATTCCTTAGCCATTGAGTTGAAATGTATTGGTTCTTGACCTAATAGAATTTCTCAACTTGACTCCCTACTACATGATAAGTCCTACAAGGTGATGTGCTCTGCCGTGTGATGTAAATTCGTCCATGGAATTAAGTACTACCGGAACAGGTGATGTGCTTTACCAATTGACAGGCCCAACCATGTGTAAGGGTATGTATACTATATCATATCAGGTCACCAAGTATACCAGAGTATGTATTGTTGCGGTGATGTGATATCGGACCAGGTTACCTGCCATACGAGAGTATGTATTATTTTAGGTGATGTGATGATTGACCAGGTTACCTGCCATACCATGGTATGTATTGTACAGAGTGATGTGATTGATTAGGTTACCTGCCATACCAGAGTATGTATTGTACAGGTGATGTGATTGACCAGGTTACCCTGCCATACCAGGGTATGTATTATTTACCCAGAGTGATGTGGATGATTCACAGGTTACTTCTGCCATACTCACAGAGGCGTATTGTACAGGTGATGCGGATTGACCAGGTTACCTGCCATACCATGGTATGTATTGTACAGGCGATGTGATTGACCAGGTCACCTGCCATACCAGGGTATGTACTGTGCAGGTGATGTGATTGACCAGGGTTACCTGCCATACCAGGAGTATGTATTGTACAGGTGATGTGATTGTCCAGGTCAACTGCCGCACCGGGGTATGTAATGTGCAGCAGGTGATGTAATTCCGACCAGGTGTTGCGCCATACCAGGGTATGTATCGTACAGGTGATGTGGTAATTGACCAGGTAAAGTGCCCTGGACAATAATAATAAGTGGGGTTCCCGACCAGCAGAATTAATTTTACGATGATTGCCATACCACGCGATTTGCTCTGCTGTAATGATTCCCCTACAACATAAAAATTCCCTGAACCAAGTGCTGTGCCCTACCATTTGATGTGCTTGGATTCTCTTCCTTCCAGCAAAGGTAGTCCACTTCCTCCTGGACCCTGGTCTGGAATTTGAGTTTGGAAGGCTTTGTGAAAATGCGTCCGTGAGATCGCACGGGCTGCTGTGTCGTGACCTTCACAAAAAGAAACGCAGATCTAAAACATCCACTTGAAATAAAAGTCCTGGTGAGAAGCAAATATATCCTTCACATAACTGGTCCATGTCCAGGGTCACAAGATTTGTCGATAACCAGTTTCTGTGGTGAATGATTGTTGATATTAGCTACAGATGTATGCTCGTTGTGCCTCTTTTAGATATTATTATTGGTGATGTCAGAGGTTAACGGCTTCCTGGAAAACATTTATAGTCATGCTTTGACCAGATGTGAACGGGGATATACTGGTCGATGTCTTGGACTACCTCTCTGCCATGTACTTGTAGATAACACCATGACAATGACCATGTGGAAATTTCGTAGCAATGCAAGTGAAAAATTCTGTCTCGTGTTCACATATAAATGACGGAATTCTGTACACGTCGCATTTCCATGACCAAGTAAGAATACATTTATTAAGATTAGGATTTACTAATGTTTGTGGAGAGATGGAGGGGTGAGTTTCAGCTTCATCCACTTTTTAAAAAAATGATTATCATTAATATTATGTGGTGGGGGGCAGCCACAAATGGGTTATACCTATCGTACCCAGTTTTTGGCCTGACTAGCGAACGCCTTAACTGATTAGGCTACTCCCCACTGGTACAGGCCAGAGATGGAAATACACTCAACCTTAAGAATAAATTTCTAATCGAGAATGAGCGGATAGAACACTTATAAATCTAGGACTAGGTCAACTATGTTTAAATCTATATGGGTGATTGTGACAATTTTGTGTATTGTCAGATGACAATATCATTGTTGCTTAAGATCAACAAATCATGGCCATGTTTGGAGTCAACAAAAGTAGTGCTTATGTCCATTCTGGAGGAGGTGTCAGATCATCATAATACTATACATTCCGAAGTGGGAGTCCGGAAAACCTTTCTGCAATTCTTCTATCTTTTTTGCATGTAACCTTTTCCATTACAACATTGATATTCCTTTTCATTATGCGATTTCGCAGTGCAGTAATGCATGTAATGACAGAGACATGTTCCAACGATCATCAATAAGGATGGTTATCCCGGTAAACAACAGCGATATGTTTAGTCGGCATACCTGGTAAATAGAAACGTAAGCCTGATTCCCATTCCTGACCTTCTAGCGGGTGAGACTCCCTGCCATCAGCATCCTTGGCACTGAGCAGGACGTCAAGGGAAGTCTGTGGCGGGCCTTTGGGGCCCATCTCTTCTCCTGTATATACATAGCATCATAAATACAGGCAATGCTATTCAAAAGGTATAATGTTACATTACTGGCTAACATCTCAAAGTGCTGAAAACAAAATAAACATCCCAGCACATATGTACTCAGCATTGTGAATATAACCCCATTGCAAATTATCTACCTGGTCGCAAGATAGGATACAAAATGGGTTCCATGTATAAAACTAAAAATATCATGCATATATTCAGGCATGTGAAAAGTTCATTTTCGAAATATTCCCTCACAGTTTCGTAGCGTTACTTCATTGAAATGCCGTATCTCTTCAGAAAAATGTTTTTCGATTTCAACCAGGGATAAAGCCCAGCTATCTTACCACAGCGTGTTTGGGCACAAAATGGTTTAACGCTAAAAGATTAATATGAAATAAGGCATGTCTGTGCACTACTTATTTTCGCAATTCAGCCAACTGCATGTGCGCATTACTTTCCTCTTTGAATTATCTCTACCTGCCGAGCTCCTCGTACATTTGATTTGGGGTTTGACGTATGAGATGAAGTTTTCTATGGACTATATTACACGGAATTAACACATGCAATACCGTTATATTGAAAGGGCCTTCTGCGATTAAAGCCATTTGAAAAGTTTCCATGACCAATACGCATGTTTTACAGAGAAAATATGTTTGTCTTCCTCCAGTCTTTCTGTTAATAGGGCGCGTGGGGTATTTAGTGCTTTTAAAACCATTAAGCTCCGTCCAGCCGAAGACCCGGGTTCAATTCCCCACATACGTACAATGCGTGAAGCCTATTTCTGGTGTCCCCTGCCGTGACATTGCCGTGTAATATTCGCAAAGCGGCGTAAAACCAACCTCACTCATATCGCCACTCTTCACATGCACGGTAAGTCATAGGACCCATTCTCTGCATTACCGTGAATCCATGTTGAAGATTGCTGAACGTTAAACACTTGCTCAAATTCTGTCGCCTCTTATCGATGATGCCTTTCCGCCCAGCTATGTAATATTAAAGTCACAACGCTTCCTAAACTTCTTTCCTCTTTGACGTGTTGTAAAGATGAAGTCAAAGAAGTACAGCCGGGTTGTTGAAAAGAAAAGTCTTCAATCATTCTCGCGCCTGATGCATCCATTTAATGAATTCAAGAAATCCATTGCATTCACTGTAATATTCTTGTTATTGTTCAACAACTTATATTTGCTCTTTTAACTAATCAACGCGAAAGTACGAAACAAGATTGGAAGATTAAGGGATTAAAACAAGTAAAGCAGTCGGAATCAGCTTCGAGCGTGAGTGAATGGATCTTATTAAAATACAACCTAATATTACAGCTTAGTATAGCACTCAAACATCGGCACTTCCGATTAAATAAATAAGTAAATTAGTAAGTATATAAACAATAATAATTAATGTCAACATTACAAAACCCCCTAATGGCTGAACAAAACAACACCAAAATAAACTAAATGAAAACTCCTGAAACTTACAAGTTTCTGGATTGTAGCAATCTCTTACAAGTATCTGATTGTAGCCAGGGTGAGTTAGCAAGTCATTCACTGCGGGCTTACATACGGATGTGTGTTTACCTTGAAAGAAAAAAGTATGCATATTAATTGATAAGTCTTTTCTTTAAAACAATATTGATCGTACATGCTGTGTGTAGAACTGAAGATTGCCCGTAACTAGATGTAACTGGAAAACCATGTCCCGCGTTCACTATTGTTTCTGGTTTCAGACTTCCGTACACACAGCCCTGTTACACTTTTCTCATCTGCGCTGAAGCTTCATTCCGTTTCCCGTAATTACACCTTGTTTCTACCTGCCTGGCATACTCTATCTCTACTGTTGTCACATATCAAATTCCCCGTACCTCACCCATGTTATTATTCATCAAACCCCCTGTACTCACCCATGTTATCATATATCAAATAGCCTCGGTACTCACCCATGTGTTGTAATAGTCTAATTCCTCTTACTCACCCATATTATCATTTATCAAATTCCTCGCACTCACCCATGTTGTCATATATAAACCCCTGCACTCACCCATGTTGTATTAATCTAATTCCTCGTACTTACCCATGTTATCATATATCAAATTCCCCTTATTCACTCCCGCTTTTCATAATCAAATTCTCGTATCACCCATGTTATCATATATCAATCACCTCGTACCTCTACCCATGTTATCATTTATCAAATTCCTCGTACTGATCCATGTTGTCATATATCAAAGTCCCCGCACTCCACCTTACGTTGTCAGATATGAAATTCCCCCATACTCACCATTGCTGTCATATAACAAATTCTTCGTACCCAATAATACGGTGTCATATCTTCACTCATGTTGTAATAATATTTCAAATTTCCCGCGTACTCACCCATGTTGCTGGAATGTTTTCCTTTGACTGACATGGCGCATCTCAACAGGATATCGTAAGCCGTACACAGACTGATCATGTTGGACAACTCAAAGCTGGTGCCTTCCCTTGATGTGATTGTCAATCTTAGCCTGTTAAATAAAAGTTTATTGGTGAAGGTTTTATTGAATGAGTGAGTCAACTTTAACGGCAATTTCACGACCTATAAGTGTGAGGGAATGCTGAAGTGATGAAGTTGTAAGGTGTCCACATCTTCGAAAACCAATCTGATCATGCGCTTCACACACACACACACACACACACACACACACACACACACACACACACACACCAGGTGCCTAGGAAGGTTTTTGTAAATGCTTAAATTAGTAAGGCCTTTAAAGCTGATCAGGCAACACTGAACATAGTGCGGCATGACACGTTGAAATTAAGACACATGTAAATCCGCATGTACACTCACAGATGATTGTAAAACATATACACGCCGTTCACATTAAAACACTGCCACATGTATACTTCCCAGAAATATTGGCTCAATTTGTAAAACGTTTTTAATCAGGGCTGAATTACCCTCTGTCAATAAAAGACGACACACACCAGAATAGTTGAAATCACAAATCTTCCACAAAATTAATGCTTTGCTCAGCCAATCGAGAACTGGAGAGGGCTACATGTAAATTCAAACACATAGATGGAGATCTTAAAACCGAACTTGATGTCCAATTTACTGTAGAGGCTGTCAATTTCATGTGATTTGACTTATTAACGGTGTTCCAATTGTATCGTCATTCTTAACCGGAAACTTTAAGAGGGAACCTGATAGGGCTCAAGTAAATATTGACATCCAGAATGAAGATACCCCCACATATTAAGGAATGCCAAAGTTTAGGAGCTGGTTCATAAATGGTAAGTAAACCTGCGGATTTTACCTTAAACTAACAATTGCAACACTGAATGTAATCATGGTGACATTGTTGAAGGCATGTAAGCTTCTTACCATCATAGTGTCAATATGTTGTTGGAGACTTCGACGTAGGGTTTAAGGATGTCGAAGTGGAAGGCGGGGTAAGGAGTCGACGAGCTCGGGTACCAGCGTTGTCCCCAGCGATCAGGAGACCCTCCCCGAGCCAGGGCACTACTGTTTCGATATTGGGTCCCAAATCCCTTGGCTTTGGCTCTGTGAAAATGTAGAAAGAAAGGGTCAAACCTTCTGTACTGATTTTGAAATCAATGTAATAACATATTGAAACATTTCTTTCAGTGTTGAGCGAGACACATTTACAATTGTTTGTAAACTTCTATTGCGAAAGTTTGACCAAGATTTGTGGGTCTTGTTGTCCAGAGGCATATGCTTGGAATGAAGTTGATATCGTTTCAGATACAGTTAGAACCTATTTCAATGCACCCAGACTAGTTATTTCTTTCTGATTACCTGTGGACTTGATGATGGGTCTGATGGTATCTGCGTGGTAGACCCTGATGACTGGATTAAGAGGCCCTACCCAGAGCCGGTAGTACTTGGGGGAATCTCTTCATCCATTCCTGCTGCCCACTTCGGCACGTTTCTCGAAGTCCTGGGGAGCTGAAACACATCCATGCACCCTGATTAAGGAGACTGTGGCAATCACTAAAGGAGCGACGATACCGCCCCTGTCCCGACAGCTTTATAACGGTCATATTACAGTAACGTACAACGCCAGTAGTCTACTTCACAGTCCCTAAACCATATAATTTCCTTACAGCCTATCCCTCCTGCAGTGCTAAAGCATTATATATTTATATACTGAGTCAAAAAGAAACTTCAATAAAATGTAATTTGAAAAAATAATGAATAATTTTTCTCTGATGATACATCTATGTATCCGAAATGGGTCTGTCGACTCTAGAAAAAACGTTAGCAAAACCCACTCAAACCCATCCATTCGTCGTGCAAATGACGTTAGTGCCAAATCAGGTTTTGCACGTGCAGTCGATCACGTGATCTTCGCATCGAAGTTTTCTTCATATGCACGTGTTTGCATTGGCCTCAAGAATTGAAAAACACTTTTAAACCACAGTTCTAACGGTACTTGAAATGCCACGATTGTCAAATGTGCAACGTGAACGTGCCGTTGGCATGTTGCAAGCGGGAAGATCAGTTATTGACGTCGCAAGAGCAATGGGATGCAGCCGTCGTACTGTGTATGACTTGCGAGGTCGTCTACAACAAACTGGCACCACTTCTGATCGCCCAAGGTCGGGTCGTCCACGTGTGACGTCACGAGCAGAAGACCGTCAATCGTCCTACGTCACCTACGTGACAGATTTCTGCCGGCTACACGAACCAGGGCTGAGATGTTTAGAGGTCGACTGTCCTCACAGACCATTCGAAATCGGTTGCGGGCTGCCAATCTCCATTCTCGACGTCCATATCGTGGGCCAATATTGACGCCGTTTCATCAACGTCAACGTCTGCTGTGGGCCCAACGTCACCTCCGATGGACCCAGAGAGACTGGAATCGAGTCGTCTTTAGCGATGAATCCAGGTTTACCCTCAGATTCGCGGACGGCAGGCATAGAGTCTGGAGACGACGTCGTGAACGGTATGCCCAATGTTGTGTACAGGAAGTCGACAGATTGGGGGCGGAAGTTGCATGGTGTGGGGTGCTTTCTGTGGGAACAACCGTTCCCGACTTCTGGTCATCCGTGGAAACCTCACAGCTGCTGCTTACCGCGACCAGGTGCTCACCCCTGAACTCGTTCCTTCATGGCGGCTCATGGCCCAGGTCTACAGTTCCAGCATGATAATGCTCGGCCGCATACCGCGATGTTGACACGAAATTTCCTTCAAAACGCTGGAATCAACGTCATGGACTGGCCATCGAGGTCCCCTGACCTTAATCCAATAGGAGCACGTTTGGGATGCACTTGGGAGAAGGCTTCGTGGTCTTAGGAACCAACCTCAGAATTTGCAGGAACTTGGCGCTGCCTTGCAAGAGCAATGGCGCAGAATCCCCAACCACGTGTTCACAAGCATCAGGCAGTCGATGAGGAGACGGTGTTTGGCAGTGGTGAATGAAGCGGGGCGGCCATACACGATATTGAACTGAGAAATTTCGCATTTTTATTCTTGTGACTTGACATTCTGTATACCCATGTTTTGGAACGGCGGTGTAGCCTAATGGAACTGATTATGGCACTGTCAGTGTATCGAGTACATCACACAGATCTCAGCAAATGAAAATAATAACAATTTAACCATCTTACCATCTCTTGTTCTTTTTATAGTGCCCTGAAGAAAGAAAGTGAAGTTTCTTTTGACTCAGTATATATGATTAACAGCCTTTGCGGGGAAACCTGGCAGAAAGCAGAATTTGGTGGTTCAATTCTTGACATGTATTTTGAACGATGCAACGGGACATGATATAGAGTATGCGTGGCATAAATTTGGTGTTTCGCCTTAGCGTTATCTTGCGAATTTCCCTCATAAAAGTAAGTCGAAGCTGTGTGACGCAAATATAGTGTTTCAAACTTACTGGATATCTCATGTTGGTGTACGCCATTCAAAAAGGAAACAATATACCGTTTCCCAGGTATGCCAACATTACGAACGCTCTTTTACTGTACTTTTGTATAAACAGGGATGTATTTCTATAAGGCTTTCTTGATTTATAAGTTAGATATTGTTTGGCTATGTTTGGGGCTGCACAATTGTAATTGAGTTTTGAATATGCTTATATAGAAGGCAATATGATAGTGACGTTGCCTAATAACCGTGGAGGAAAAAAAAATATCATATAATTGTATATGTTTTTAACATGCTTCTTATTAGCATTTCCATCACGTCTGTTGTGTTGATATTAGTCATGTTGGTTGATAAAAGCTTTCGATGCGGCAGTGTTGGTATATGTGCGCAGTGAAGCGGTCATGAAATCAGACGCATTTTCAATCCAGTTGTTCAATTGTATTGATTGTCCAATCAAATTCGAGTATTTCACGTAGCCATGATAGAATAATTACTATTAGTAAACCAACTCACAATAGATAACCCTGCAAAATCCTACAGGGCATTGCTTTAGGTACTCAAATGTAAGAGACTCGTTTGATCATTATAGTGTACTCGGGGACATGGATACAGATGTGGAACCCTGTGACATGATGACATATATCCAGGGCATCATTCCTGACATATGACTAGGTCCCATCTAACAAATGTTAAACATGTCTTTATTACGGATGCGGAAGGGGTTTGTTGCGGTTATTTTATGTCCGTATATTTCAAACATATCCCAACTGCGTAGATAGGTGCTCATGATTTTGATCACATGATTGTTCTGTCCAGACTCGATTATTTACAGACCGCCGCCAACCAACCAAACAATCAAACTTACATAAATCACTTTAAATGAATATTTCCCAAGTTGTTTACATATTCACAGACATCAATTAGTTTTGAGAATATTTAGGACTCGACATATGCAGTAAAGCGGACTGATCATGCAGTAAAGGACTCTCAACACATGCAGTAAAGGGACTCTCGACACACGTGCAAAGGGACTCGACATATTCACAGTAAAGGGACTCAACATGCAGTAAAGCGACCCACCACATGCAGAGAAGTAACCCCTCACATGCAGTAAAGTGACTTTAACACATGCAGTAAAGTGACTTTAACAAATGCAGCAGAGACTCAAAAATATAGAGTAAAATGACACGACACATGCAGTAAAATGGCTCGATATACGCAGTAAAATGACACGACACATGCTGTAAAATGCCTGATATATGCAGTAAAATGACACGACACATGCGGTAAAATGGTTCGATATATGCAGTAAAATGACAATGACACATGCTGTAAACTGACTCACACCACATGCAGGTTCCCAGACCTCCAGTTAAACTCCTTTGACGCCCTGACAGCTGTTGAAGAAGCTGAAGAAACGCCGATACCAGACCACGAGTTTGACCACTCGGTACGCCACGTACAGGGCCACGGATGTCCCCACAGCCTGCAGAGCAGTGTCACGATTGAGACGGGATACAAGTTGCAGAACGTCCATGTTTCATGCCGACGAACCGAAGTTCTCTAACCAACAACAGACTCTGTCCATCCTTATATACACACTCCCGATGAACAGCCATTGACCCGGTGTGATAAACTCTGCTGTGACGTATCGTTTACACATGGGTCCCATTCACCGTTTGACGTGATCAATATCTGAAAAGTCTATCTGACAAATATATTGCTCAAAGGCATATTTCCTCCAAAACATGTATGGAGAAGAAGTGTGGAATGCTACTGTACATAGCTATGAAGAACAATTATGGCGATCACAAACTTTCTATCGTTCAAACATGTCATTTTACGCAACAATACATACTACACTCTCTCATCATACTTTCTGGCAACTGGCTTAGAAACAACCTTATTATAAATCTTCCTTTGCAAGTTTGTGTCAAAATATCATCAAGAGTGAGTGAGTCTAGTTTTTCGCCGCTTTGAGCAATATTCCAGCAATATCACGGCGGGGAACACCAGAAATGGGCTTCACTTCACATTGTTTGGATGACACTTCTCAGTAAATTACAGATTCTAGTATTTTGCCCAACAGTGAGAGTGGGGGGTAACGAATCCCGGATAGGACTCAACCCAACAAAAGTACTAGTTTTACCCAAGGGTGGAATTCGGTTGTGTACATCAATACATATGTAAGGACATCCACAAAAGCTACAGGAGGGAAATCCATGTTTTGTCATTATTTTGTGTATGTCTGCATATATAGAATGGTGTGTATATGTATTATTATATGTATGATATTTGAGGAAATGTAGAAATGTGTTTAGAAACAGACTGTCATTTCTTTTGGTGAGGTGAGTGAAATTGGTTTAACGTCGTGCTTGAGAATATTCTCGCTCATATGACGACGCGCATACGTGTGTATGTGTGTGTGCAGTTGCTTGAACTAGCCCAGACGTAAGCTGGTTTTATAGTGCTAGCCCACTCAGATACCAACAGTGAAGCATGCATGAATACCCTCACTCAGACACATTATAACTGACTCTGAGCTGACCAGTTCTTGTTGTACCCATTACAAGCGCCAGGCAGGGACCAACAAGTACCATATTTTAACGTCTTTTGGTATGACGCGGCCGGGGCGTTATTTACAGCAGAACAGCACTGCTCGTCCAGGCGACAAGAATACCATAATTCCCTACATGCCACTACCCCTACAGCCCAGTACCCCTACTATTAGTTAAAACAACCCATGGCATTTACCTGTCTGGCATAATGAACTGACCTAAAAGAGGGATTAGTGCATGAGAGTATACAGATGAGATCCAAGGAGGGATTAAACTGTTCTTTAGTTTTGTGTCAAGGAAATTTGGGATTAGCTAAAAGTTGTTTTAGTTTCATGATGAAAGATAAACCTCTAGTGAGTAGAACAATTTTACAAATTGGATAATGTGTAGGTTGTTAAATGTTGAAATTAAGTTGTTTTAGTGCCATGATAAAAGATACACAATATTATTGAGAAGTCGAGGAAAATGAGAAGGTGAGACGAGAAAGTAAATTGAGATAGTTCGGTATAGTATATAGCTGTTGACAACAAACTAACATGGCATCAACATGGCTGGTCTGCGTAATGTTGAGTTTGTTATGTCGCGGAGAGGTAGCCCCAAGTCCCATTTTGATTTGTTATCTTCACACTAAGAATGTCGAGAGACAGTCTTGTGTACACTGGAAGTGTGTTCAGTCAACATGCAGAGGAAGAGTCACAACTGTTGGCAATGTTGTAAGGAATACGACAGAACATAATCACCCACCAGAGGATAGTCAGAAGGTCCGGTTTGTCAGCAACCTGAGGAAGAGAGCCAGGGAGGAGTCAACACAGATGCGCACCATCTACAACGACGAGCTCACCAACCTGACCAATGATGAGACACGCACGATGCCATCCTTTCCATCCATGTGCAGCGCCCTGTACCGCCACCGCCAGAAGACGATTCTTGTTTTACCACAGACGAGATCAGAAGTCGACCTTCAAGATCCCTGGACGCAGACAGCAAATGGTCGACCATTCCTCCTGTTTGCTGACGGCGATGATGACAAGATCCTGGCATTTGACACCCAAGAGAGTATTCAGGCCTTGCAGTCAGCCGAGAACATCTACATGGATGGAACATCTACTGCCTGCCCTGCACCATGGAATCAAGTCTACATCATACATGCCAGACGTGGGACCACCACATATCCCCTCAT
This sequence comes from Haliotis rubra, assembly GCF_003918875.1. Taxonomy (NCBI): domain Eukaryota; kingdom Metazoa; phylum Mollusca; class Gastropoda; order Lepetellida; family Haliotidae; genus Haliotis; species Haliotis rubra. The sequence goes on from NW_025767059.1 coordinate 965,311, forward strand.
CTTCGCCTTACTTCCCGACCGCCAGACGACGACCTACTCCAGACTCTTCAGACTCCTCAAGGATGAAGTTCAGCGGAGACTCAACAGGCCGCTTGTCCCATTCTGTATCCAGACAGACTTCGAGTTAGCAGCAATCCATCTTGGACTGGCTGTTGCCTACAAAGAAAACCCCGAAGTCACCAAGTGGATCAGGAGAGCAGCTGGGCTACCTCTACTTCCCCTCAAGACACGGTCCAGGACACGTGGTAGAAGCCATGGACGACACTCCAGACGTCCCAAGAGCAGTCGACTTCAACGATTACATCGTGACAACCTGGGTCGACGACACAGCCAGATTTCTACTTCCCCTGTGGAACCACAACCTGACAACTGGGCCGAGGACAAACAACAATCTAGAATGTTTTCACAACCGACTGAACCGTGAAATTCCACACAGGCATCCGAACATATACAGATTTGTAGAAGTCATTAGGAGAATTGAACATGCTGAGAGGGTGAAGATTTCACAAATAGACTTTGGTGCTGCGACAAGAAGCAGAAAGCGAGTCTTCAGGGAGATCGACAATCGCCTGTGTAGACTCAAGGAGCAGCTTGAGCTTGGACAGAAATCACCTCTTCAGTTCTTGGACGCCGTCGGCTATCTGCTTAAGCTGGGATAGATTGAAACACTAAATGTTCATAGACTGAAACACTTGACACAAATGACTATGTTAACATTGAATGTTAACAATTAATTGTTAATGTCCATCAAAGAATCATGATGACGAATTATTGTTAATTCTTATTAAAATCTTGATGATGACAAATGATGATCACTTTTCATTAAAATCATTCTCTCAACCTTTTAGTTGTGTGTTGTTATGTCTCTTAAGTGGATTAGTCCATTGTGTGGAATAGGTAACAGGCAGTGGATTAACAGTGCAACAGACCGTAAACTATGTTGTTATAAGCTGTAGGGGTAGTGGCATGTAGGGGTAATGGGGGGTTACCCATTACACACCGAGCGAGATGATAAAGGGAGAGCAAGCTAACTGGGCATCTCATGTGAGTACGATTTTGTTTAAAATGGGCTTTGGGTGTGTTTGGATATCGTAGGATTCTGGAAATAGAATCATTTCATGGAATCGACTCTACTTATAGCAGGGACGTTTTATGTATGTGGAAATAGTGATCGAGTGAGTCTGAGTATTCATTTTATTACTGCATATTAAAAGATATAGAATTATTCGATGTGTTTTGTAAATATATCAATGGAATTATAAAATTGGTACATTAGATTAATAATCGAGATTGTTAGTGGCTGTATCCTCAAACAGGGTTAAATCACTGTAAACTAGAAATTGTATTCCTGTGAGGTTGTTTAAGTCCCAAAACATTCAAAGTATGTTTCCTCTTACTACGTTTTTTATCGTAGAATATGTGTTCTTTTAATGCTTGGCTGAATTTGTAATAATCGCCAACATCTGAAGGAATCGTGTAAATACAATGAGTGAGTGAGTATGGTCTTACGCAGCTTTTAGCAATATTCCAGCAATATTCCAGTGGGGACACACCAGCAATGGGCTTCACACACTGTACCCGTGTGGGGAATCGAACCCGGGTCGTGGACGTGATGCGCGAACGCTTTAGTTACTAGGCTACCCAAAAGGGACTTATTAAAGAGAAGCTGCATTGACATTGATAAACAAATCCGGAGTGAAAGATTAGTAATTCTGTTTCCTTAAGTAACGACGTTTACAAAGGGTGAATTGATGCTTTGTGGTAATTATTATTTACTTGAATTATTTCTTAAATATTAGTTTGCAATAGTTTGCCAGTATTAGAGGAAATGAAGAGATAGTACATTCCTCGCAATCCTCATCAGTAGCCATGAAGGAAATGCTGATTCCATGGTGTCCCAAAAGAATTTAAATGTTAAGTGAGGGTTTGCTCTGTGGTTAACATACAATTTAAAGTTTTAGGGCAAGGAGAACTATATATCTATGAATATCATTCAGAGAAAACTCAATATATCAAGATACCACGATCGTTTTTGTGTCATACAAACATATTAGAGACAAAACCTTTTCCTGATCGACTAAAACATCTCTGCCAAGTGCGGAGCATGTTGTTTTGTGATGTGATGTGATGTTATTGAGGGGAGACAAAGTCCTTTCGACATCCACAAGAGCCTCTGTGATCGACTATATCATAAGCATGTGTTTATGAAACACTAACAAATAGCGATGATACCAGGTTTTCCAGAAAAGGTGAGGTCTTGTCCCACCAGTTTCACCAGTCATAAACACATGCAAAGTCTTGTCACCCTGACCAAAATAGGAACGTGTAGTACTAGTCAAAATAGGGAACTGCACTCTTGGTAGCGCCTTCAATACTAGTACTCAATAAGCTCTCCTTCTCATTACTTTGACTTGAAAAGAGGTTAGAATTAGTCTTCAGCAACCCATGCTTGTCCTAAGAAGCGACTAACGGGATCAGGTGGTCATACATGCTGACTTTGTTGACACATGTCATCGACTCCCAACAGCGTTGATCTATGCTCATACTGTTGATCACTGGATTGTCTTGTCCAGGCTCGATTATTTATAGACCGCCGCCATATAGCTGAAATATTGCTGGGTGCGGCTTAAACAAGAAATAAACAAACACTTGAGAAGAAAGTCAACAAAGTTTATGACTTACGGTCACGCACAGATATCAAACACGTAACTGTAACTTGTTAAGATCATACCCCAACTTCCAGTATCATTTACAACATTAGAATCCGTCATTACAATAGGCAACTAGGTTCCCTTTAATCTGCCTCAACCCCTGAATACCAATTATTGTTCCTCCCGCCCAACCCTCCGTACAATGCTAAAGTCCCAAATAGAGCAAGTCTAATTTCCTCAGATTCTGAATCTCCCTTCTCACTTGGGCTCCTTTTCAATTTAAAATGGATTAATTTTTTTTCTAACAAAATTATATGTATTCAGACAATAAGCATGACCACTTGCGATTCTTCACTGATGGATCGGCATGAAACACTAACACTAGTCTGTCTTACAGTCCCTAAAACACATTATTTTTCCTTCTAGTCAGCCCTATCGGCTAAAGTCAGAAATGAAGCAAGTCTGAATTTTCCCAGGTTCTCCCTTCTCACTGAGGCTCCTTTTAAATTTATAAGGAATTGTTTATTTCTATCAAAATTACACATCAATCAGAGACTAAGCATTAGTATATACTAGCACCATCAGCTGTAGTACTACCGTGAACCAGCGGGTGATTGTAAACCCAGCGAGTGACCCGACCCACAATGTATTGAACAAGATCCTGTGATAATGGAAACAAACCCTGTGCCGGTGTGTCCCAGATAGGTCATTCGGCTATATGGGTTTTCCCGTTAACAACAAACACAGTCAAGAAGTGGGACTCTTCAAGGCAGACTGGGTCCAGATAGCAATCGGCTGTTGATCGAGAAGGTTTAAGCTTACAGGAGCTCATTTAAGAATTTAATGGACTAAAATGTAACGCCATTCCTGTTTTGTTATTATTCCATTTCTCAGAGGCCTAAAATCTGCTCTTGTGCTTGAACAATGATTACCCCTCTTTATCTGTTAAGGGGAACACTGCAGGGTTACGTTCTTAAGACGTGGAAGGCTCATGCATGACAATGTTTTTGAATGTAAATATTCGCGCTGATTATCGTGAATGGCTCACACATGATGGTCAACTATTCGCTCTGATTATGATGTTGCGTTATAAAACATGTGTGAGATTTATGTTCGATCTAGTTTTATTGATCTACAAACATATATACTTATTTAAATGTCTTTAGATGATAACTGAAGCTCTAAAGTTAAACACACATTCACATGATAGAAGCGTACAGCTATTCGTCAAAGTGAGTAAAATGCTTAAGTGAATGAGATTAAAAGTGCATTAGAAAATTTATTTCAGTTAAATCAGGGCTTTCCGTTTGAGAAATGTGTGGATCCTTGGTGGTGGAGGTCTCGCACCCCCGTCTCTCGCTTTGGTGAGATTCACGAGAACTGATATGGCTCAGGCACAACATATATATTATAATCGGAATGTTCAGTGTCTGTGCCTTGCGAACACCCACAGTCCTTCAGTGGCCTTCATAATACCGGCATCCTTCCGGCCTGCTCGGTGGCCTGTATCTACCTCCAGATTGTATCTGTAACACATCATGTTCTGTACTGTATTCTCAATGAAAATTAATGACATAGTAGATCAATTTGTCCACAGAACTTTAGTGGAATTCTGAAACTGACTTCAGTTTGCACAAACGCTTCAAAAACAAGAAAGGTTTCTAGAATTAAAAATTTCTATAACAGGAACCCATTTTTATGGATAGACAATGTTTTATTGCAGTGGATGCGACGTCTCGGTGTAGATGCTAACATCGTTACCAAGCAAGTAAGTTTCTATAGTTTGTGCTGTTTATGACACTACAAGACTACATCTTTTAAAATAACAGCGGCTGAAATCACACATAGTGATTCCTATGAAAGAAAACATACCTTTGTAGAATTCTTCCTATCATGACCTTTTGCTCGTGGAGGGCGAAATGTTGTCCGATGCAGTTTCTGAAAAGTAAATATTAATACGAACAATGCCCCAATCTCACATATTCTGTAATATTCTACAAGATATTTCGGCATTTGATATATTGTTACATATTAGAAAGGAAAGTGTCCAGAAAATTAAAGAAATTATAAATTTGCTTCTATAATAAAAAATAACCGATCCAGAATACAGTTCTGGAAATAATTATTCCTTGTCTATAATAACATTATACATCACAAAGACAATTCTGGTAAAAAGCAAAGTTCGAAAATTATTCCTGTATTTATTCATGATTTTGGCTCGCACACATTGAACAGATACTTAGAAGCTCAACTTAGGAATCTTATAATGGAACCTGCTTTTAGTAGAAATATTCTTATGATTATAGAAAGCATTTGCTCAAAAACAACTCATACTTTTTGACTCAGGTGGTCACGCCGATATATCAATCAACATCCTGTAAGCTTAAAGGGTTAATTGAAACATTGTAGTATAGTCTGTCATTGACATTTTGTCAAAATGTTCAGATGACACTGCACAGGTCACTACCAAACTAATGGAACTCCAAGGACCTCAGCGATCCTAAGGGAGACAGGCTCGACACACCACTACAGCTGTACTGTTACCTCGGGCCAGCTGAAAAGGGGACATATGCGTAGTGGTCCTTCTTCTGGATGTTCTCGGGCAGAAACCGATCAGGATCAAAGACTTCCGGGTCCTCCCACACTTCCGGGTTGTGATGAATGTTCCACAACCCCAGTGACACGACTGTTCCTGCAGGGAAGATCTTCCCGTCAATATCCATGGGGTGTACCAGTCTCCGACTGACGTAGGGAGCGACTGCGTGGATCCTCAGCCCTTCCTTCAGACATCGCGTCATATACTCCATCTTGGGGATGTCATCCCTAAAAATATATAAAGGTTTCGTTATCCCTTCATCTGCTCAAACATCTCCAACCCAACGGTCAAATATATCAATATATACAGTCTCAACAGGTATGGATCTATGATCTAATATTGGCACTACCCAACCAGGTCATGTGCCCTATTAGAGAAGGGGGTTAACCCTACCAGACCATGTGTCCTTCCAGAGCGTGCGGTGTCCTACCAGAACCGGTGTACCCTACCAGACCATGTGTCTACCAGAACGGGCGGTGTACCCTACCAGACCATGTGTCTACCAGAACGGGTGGTGTACCTTACCAGACCATGTGTCTATCAGAAGCGGAGGTATACCCTACCAGATCATATATCCTACCCGACCATGTGCAATATCAGAATAGGTGGTGTACCCTACCAGGCCATGTGTCCTACCAGAACGATTGGTTTACCCTACAAGACCATGTGTCCACCAGAACGGGTGGTGTACCCTACAAGACCATGACCATGTGTCTACCAGAATGGGTGGTGTAGCCTACCAGACCATGTGTCTACCAGAATGGGTGGTGTAGCCTACCCAACCATGTGCAATATCAGAATTGGTGGTGTACCCTACCAGGCCATGTGTCCTACCAGAACGAGTGGTTTACCCTACCAGACCATGTGTCCACCAGAATGGCTGGTGTACCCTACCAGGCCATGTGTCCTACCAGAACGAGTGGTTTACCCTACAAGACCATGTGTCCATCAGAACGGGTGGTGTACCCTACCAGACCATGTTTCTACCAGAATTGATGGTGTATCTTACCGGACCATGTGTCTATCAGAAGGGGCGGTATACCCTACCAGATCATATATCCTACCCGACCATGTGCAATATCAGAATAGGTGGTGTACCCTACCAGGCCATGTGTCCTACCAGAACGATTGGTTTACCCTACAAGACCATGTGTCCATCAGAACGGGTGGTGTACCCTACCAGACCATGTTTCTACCAGAATTGATGGTGTATCTTACCAGACCCTGTGCAATAACAGAACGAGTGGTGTACCCTTCCAGATCATGTGCAATATCAGAACGGGTGGTGTACCCTTCCAGATCATGTGCAATATCAGAACGGGTGGTGTACCCTACCAGATCATATGCAATATCAGAATGGGTGGTGACCATTCTTATTGATGCGCTTTACGAGGTGATGAACCTAACTAGGTGAACTACCCTACTTAGTGATGCTCTTCACGAGGTGATGTATCTGACAAATGATGTAACCTTTCAGGTGATGTACCCTACCATGTGATGTGCTCAAAGTGGTGATGTACCAAAGTAGGTCATGTGCCCAACCTAACAATTTATGTGCCCTACCAGGTGATGTGCTTGGACTCTCTTCCGTCCAGCAATGTGTCCAGTTCCTCCTGGATCCTGGTCTGGTACTCGGGTTTGGACGATAGGGAATACAGCGTCCATGATACCCCACTGGCCGTTGTGTCGTGTCCTTTAAACAATGAAATATAGCCTAAAAACATACATTTCAAATTAAAGTTATTCCAAAAGGAAACAACAAATACTCCATTTAGCTGGGTGCCGTTGGACAATGTGATCTTAGCGCGGATGTTATCGCAACTCCCACACCTTAACATGGACTTCCGACAGAGAAAACGCTAAGATTGTTTGTACAGCAGCATCCGGTGGTCAATATTTTTCGTAGCAAAGTTGAAAATCTTTTATATATTTATAGATAAATCCTTTTCTGCTAACCCTTTGTGCCGAGACCATGTCTTTTCGATATTAGCTGCAGGTTTCTGGCTGGTGGACCCCTTTATAAAACCTATTGAATCGTTAATCCACCCGATTCTGTACATGGTCCACACTTAATGCATACGTCAAGACTCACGGAATGCTAAGTGTACTTCAATATTTCACATTCTAAATGATGTACTGAAAGGATGAATTTATTAATGCAATCAGTTTGTCCTCTTGATCAATTGGGGAGGCGGGTAGCCTCGTGGTTATGAAGACCCGGGTTCCATTCCTCACAAGGGCACAATGTGTGAAGCCCATTTCTGGTGTTCCCCGCCGTGATGTTGCCAGAACATTGCTATTGAATTAACATCTCAACTATTTCAAAGCTTCTTAAGCTCATCAATCCTCATCAAGTGACAACGACAAAAATTCATGGTGTAGGATTAATGACCATACCTTCAAACAGAAACGTATCGACTTCATTCCTGATCTCTAGCCGGGTGAGACCCTTGCCATCAGCATCTCTGGCACTGAGCAGGACGTCCAGGAAGTCCAGGTAGCGGGCCTCGGGGGGACCGTCACTCTCCTACACACAATTCATTACTACTCACACCATACCCTTATACCCCGTTAATGTCACATACACAGGTTGCACCCAAAGTACATTTTAACACACATGACACACAGTACATTGTTCCATACAAGAGTAATAATTTTAAGATATTAAAATATCATATTTCAAAACTTCATGTCAAATATGACCCATGTGCGGATTACCACCAGAATATATTTAACGTTGAAGTTCACAGAGTGCTACCTTACAAGTATTCTGCATTGCTTCCTGCATACTTAGATTAAAGTAAAACATGGCCCCAAGATACTTATATTGTTTTCACTTCCAAACTTCCATCATATGCATATTTCATTTTACCCTTTTTTCGCTTCAAGTGAGATTTTAATTTGAGTTGTGACCAATTTGAATTGTGTCAAGAAAACAGCATGTCGTCTGCAAATGATATAGGTTCCTTTCCCTCCACTATATTCAACATCCGTGAAGATGCGGGTTAGAATTGATCTTCAGCTTCCCTGTTACCTACTCAGTGCAATGTGAGTGAGTTTAGTTTTACGCCGCTTTTGGCAATATTCCAGCAATATCACGGCGAAGGACACCAGAAATTAGCTCATACATTGTACCCATGTGGGAATGGAACCCGGGTCTTCGGCGTGACGAGCGAACGCTTTAACCACTAGGCTACCCCACCGCCCTCTCAGTACATACAGTACACTGTTGACCACACAAGAACTGACCAAGGTCTGTCGCCTCTTGTCGATGATGTTTTCCGCATAGCCATGTACACTGCTGCTTGAACTTCTTCCCCTTGGACGTGTTGTAAAAGATGAAGTCAAAGAAGTGCAAAGGGGTGCTGAATACAGAAGTAAGTTCTTTATCATTCTTGCATCGAATGGAACTACTTCTATTAGTTCCAGTGCGGCCTGACAGAGGTACAGATAAGCTGCGTATCTGCGTAAAGTACGCAAAAAGTTAGCTGCGTACAAGTCTATTGTGTACAAGTACGCTTGAATTTTGGTAAATACTCAATAAATGTGCGTACACACGAAAATGTCAAATCGTAGAATGCGTTGATATATATATATATATATATAACTGAAGTATACAGAGAGGTTCTATTTCAGGACATGAACTTGACAACTTGCAGTCTTTCTTATCGTTTCTCATGTTAAAGATCAAACATAAATAACAAACACTAACATTTAAACATTTTTATATTTTTAAAATTAATGGAAAACGGCAAAATACCCAATTGAGTTTGAGTGAGATGAGTACAATTTATTGGGTAACTCAAAGGAAAATTAGGATACCCAAGTGTGGTTTGCGGCCATACACATGTTAATTTGTAGCTGTATGAAGGACACTCATAAATATACGTGACAACACCACACACACACACACACACACACACACACACACACACACATACACACACACACACACACACACACACACACACAGAGGGAGGGAGGGAGGAAGGGAGGGAGAGAGATAGAGAGAGAGAGAGACACACACACACATAGAGACAGACAGACAGACAGATAGACACACAAACACACAAACACACATGTACCTAACGTGTAGGCTTACCAGCCTCAAGAAACCAAACAGGTCTTTATATATCCACAATCACATGCTTACAGACGCTCAACCACACGCATATATACATACGCACATATACCATGCAGTGCTAACATCCAATATCAAAATATGTTGTTCGCAGAGCGTCTCGTACACTTACAGGGTTCGGTCTGTAGCCAGAGTGAGTAAGTCGGTGACCGCGATTACATACGGGTGTGTTTGCCTGAAAAACAAAAATGTTGAATTCAACAGTTTCAAAAGAAATGATTTTGCTAAAAGTCTTGATCCTCCTTTAAGTGCACACCGGAAATGCTTTCCTTGTTAAAGAATGTCCTCCCTGTTACAGCTTAGATGGTGTATCATATCACAGAGAAGAATGCCTTTACATTGTGAATAGCGGTAACTTACATCTACAAAATAGCGTAAGATATTGCTTTTATCAACACCATATATTGGCATCAGCGACACCTATCTTGAAATTACATGTCTGTACTCAGGAAGTATCATATTCTCTATTATATTCTCCCTATTCATCCTACCCGGAAGGTCCGGGTTAGAATATTGACCTTCAGCAACCCATGCTTGTCGTAAGAGGCGACTAACGGGATCGGGTGGTCAGGCTCGCTGACCTGGTTGACACATGTCATCGGTTCCCAATTGCGCAGATCGATGCTCATGCTGTTGATCATTGGATTGTCTTTTCCAGACTCGATTATTTACAGACAGCCGGAATATTGCTGAGTGCGGCGTAAAACTAAACTCACTCACTCACTCATTCCCTATTCATCCATGTTGTTGTCCATTAATTTCAACGTATTCACCAATGTTGCTGTCCATCAAATTCGCCATATTCACTCATGCTGCTGTCCATCAAATTCCCCGTATTCACCCATGCTGCTGTTCATCAAGTACCCCGTATTCACTCATGCTGCTGTCCATCAAATTCCCCGTATTCACCCATGCTGCTGTCCATCAAGTACCCCGAATTCACCCATGCTGCTGTCCATCAAATTCCCCGTATTCACCCATGTTGCTGTCCATCAAGTACCCCGTATTCACCCATGCTGCTGTTCATCAAATTCCCCGTATTCACCCATGTTGCTGTCCATCAAATTCCCCGTATTCACCCATGCTGCTGTTCATCAAGTACCCCGTATTCACCCATGCTCCTGTGCATCAAATTCCCCGTATTCACCCATGCTGCTGTTCATCAAATTCCCCGTATTCACCCATGTTGCTGTCCATCAAATTCCCCGTATTCACCCATGCTGCTGTCCATCAAATTCCCCGTATTCACCCATCTTGCTGTCCATCAAATTCCCCGTATTCACCCATGCTGCTGTCCATCAAATTCCCCGTATTCACCCATGCTGCTGTCCATCAAATTCCCCGTATTCACCCATGCATGCTGCTGTCCATTCAAATTCCCCGTATTCACCCATGCTGCTGTTCATCAAATTCCCTGTATTCACCCATGTTGCTGTCCATCAAATTCCCCGTATTCAACCATGCTGCAGTCCATCAAATTCCCCGTATTCACCCATGCTGCTGTTCATCAAACTCCCCGTATTCACGTATCTTGCTGTCCATCAAATTTCCCATATTCACCCATGCTGCTGTCCATCAAGTACCCCGTATTCACCCATATTGCTGTTCATCAAGTACCCCGTATTCACCCATGCTGCTGTTCATCAAATTCATGCTGCTGTTCATCAAATTCCCGAAATTCACTCATGCTGCTGTTCATCAAATTCCCCGTATTTACCAATGCTGCTGTCCATCAAATTCCCCGTATTCACCCATGCTGCTGTCCATCAAATTCCCCGTATTCACCCATGCTGCTGTTCATCAAGTACCCCGTATTCACCCATGTTGCTGTCCATCAAATTCCTCGTATTCACCCATGCTGCTGTCCATCAAGTACCCCGTATTCACCCATGCTGCTGTTCATCAAATTCCCCGTATTCACGTATCTTGCTGTCCATCAAATTTCCCGTATTCAACCATGCTGCTGTCCATCAAGTACCCCGTATTCACCCATGTTGCTGTCCATCAAATTCCCCGTATTCACTTATCTTGCTGTCCATCAAATTCCCCGTATTCACGTATCTTGCTGTCCATCAAATTCCCCGTACTCACCCATGCTGCTGTATGTTTTCCTTGACCGACATGGCGCATCTCAACAGGATATCAAGCGTGCACATACTGACCATGTTGAACAAGTCGAAACTGGAGCCTTCCTTCACGTGCTTGTCCATCTTCCCCTGTTAAACAATTGTTGATGGGTGGGAGAGAGCGATTTGAGGGCTGTTTATCGATGTAAGTCAATGTTAACATTCAGAACAGACGTGATAGGAAAGAACAATGTGATCCGAACCTCAGATGTTATGGTCAACGAGATGTAACATAAACTGACGTTCAGAATAAGTATACACCTGGTATTTGGGAATTATTTTTTTCTTAAAGAAAATCACAATATAGAATCACCATTAATCTGAATAAAAATGTACCAATGAGTGTATATGTGTGCGTGTGTTTGTATATGCGTGCGCGAGTATGTGCGTTTCTGCGTGTGAGCGTTAATGTGTTGAATGAGTGCAGAGGCGGATTCAGGATTTTGGAGAGGGGTTGGGGGTTGGGGCGCATAAATCGTGAATGCAAAGGTTAGGGGAAATGCTCCTCTGGGAAAATGTTTTCGTGGCAGGGGGCATCTAACATCTGACATTTCATCTAACTAGTGCAAACTTGAATGTATCGGAGCGAAGCCGACGAAGGCATGTGCTAACATGTAGTCCACTAACCAGCATGATGTCCACTGCTTTGTTGGTGACGTCGACGTAGGGTTTGAGGATGTCGAAGTGGAAGGCGGGAGTGAGGAGGCGGCGAGATCGGTACCATTTGCGCCCGCCAGCAACCAGGAGACCCTCCCCCAACCAGGGAACAATTGCTTCATATTGGCCCCCAAATCCCCTTTGCTTTGGCTCTGTGCAATTAATGAGATGGTCAAAGCTTCTTGAATGATCACGAAATTGGTTAATATTTGTATTAAACTTTACCGAAACCTACTTGAGATTATTATTAGATTGTTAATTCACATTTCACGTATTTTATCCAAAGGTAAATGCTTAAATCTGTATGAGTATTTTACATTCTTTTAGAACAAACGATGGTTTGAGTCTTTAACAAATGGGTACACACAAATTAGTTCATTTCTGGTGGACGTCATGGTGTTGATCATCACTGGCTTGTCTGGTCCAGACTCGATTATGTACACAATGCCGCCATATCAATCAAACAACCGACCGACCGTCCAACCATCTATCAATCCATCCATCCATCCATCCATCCAACCAACCAATCAACCAACCATCCAACCAGCTGACAAGCGACCAACGAACCAACCAACCGACCGACCGTCCAACCATCTATTAATCCATCCATCCATCCATCCATTCATCCATCCAACCAACCAATCAACCAACCATCCAACCAGCTGACAAGCGACCAACGAACCAACCAACCAACCGACCGTCCAACCATCTATCAATCCATCCATCCATCCATCCATTCATCCAACCAACGAACCAATCAACCAACCATCCAACCAGCTGACAACCGACCAACCAACCAACCAACCAACCGACCGACCAATCAATCACCTGAAGACTTGATGATGGCTCTGATGGTATCTGGGTGGTAGACCCTAATGACTGGATGCAACGGCCCTATCCAGAGTCGGTAGTACTTGGGGAATTTCCTCATCCATTCCTGCTCCACTGCAACACGCTTTTCAAAATCCAGTGGGTACTGAAATACAACCACACTGCAGCGGAGTGCACAGAGTGAATGATCTCCGTGAATGATCTCCATGAGTGGAAGGATGGTTGGATGGGTGAGTGAGTGAATGAGTAGGTGGGTTGGTTGGTGACTGGGCGGATGAGTGAGTGGGTTGTGACTGAGTGGGGGGATGGGTGAGTGGGTGGATGGGTGAGTTAGTAGATGAGTGTGTGAGTGGGCGAGTGGACGGGTGGGTGAGTGAGTGAGTGAGTGGGTGAGTGAGTTAGTGAGTGAGTGAGTGAGTGGATGGATTGGTAAGTGAGTGGCTGAGTCAATGCTGTGAACATCATTTCAGCTACATCACAGCCTGTCAGTTTGGGAGAATACAGTCATAGAGATCTAACCTCAAACATATACTACCCATCAAAAGTTTAGACTCACTTAAAGCACTCGCTATATGTTATGCATATATGCATGATTACATCGAAGATGAATTTCTCCACCAACTTTGGGGAACCAACTGCAAACTTTATGCAGATGGATTGCACGAGGATCATGCATTAAATTGCTAAAAAGCATGTGCAAATATCGTGCATGTGAACGGCTGTGTTGTGGTTTAATTTTTTGTAAAAAATTCGCCAATTTTCACTCAGTTTCATCATATTTTTAACATGTGACAATAACCTTTTCAACGTTACGAATTTGGTTTACAATACATCATCAGTTCATGTCTAAACAGCACCTTTAAACAGTATGGACAATTTAGCAAAATCTAGTTTAGAAGAGTTGACTTAAGTAAGTGGCTTCATTTACACTAGTCTAAACTTTTGATGGGGAGCATATGTCAAGATCTATGGTCACCGATCCATTCATGCACTGACATTTTAAACATACTGAAACGAAATGTGGAAAATACAGATAATGCTTCTTCTTCACATAGTATCAGCGTTTTTAAATGCATCTCAATGTGGTCTCTGGGATTGTGTACGTCTTTAAAAAGCCATTTTCATAACAGCACACAAGCTCCAAACAGACCCTACTTCAGCCACGAAACCTGATCAATACTACAAAAAGGGGTTGTATTTTCTCCACTCGTTGACGAAGCTGAAAAGACGACCGGAGCAGGCTATGCACACCCCATAACAAGTACCATACTTTGAAAAATGATTGTCACGTCTTCGTGACGAAGATTATCAACAATACTGTCTGTGGCCACACAGGTTTGTTTACACGCACATATATTCAGCTGCAACTTTCAAAAAGGCCACAAAATATGCGGTTATAAAATAATATTTCTAACATATTTGTCAATACGATATAATAATAGTTCTGTGCGTGGTTGGACAATGTTCAAGTTGCTGACAACACAGTTGTGTAGCCTGTCCTTGGCCTTGTTAAGAGGTCGCCGTGACATTCATATGTGTTGTTGGTTTGCTGAGTCATAAAAGATCACTCGCTCGCCATGATCGTAGACTGACAAAGTGTTTTTTGTGTTTTTGTTTAGTGTTGAACGGTGCACTCAGCAATATACCAGCTGCATACGGCGGTCTGTAAATAATCGCAATTGGGATACGGTGACATGTGTCAACCAAGTCAGTGATCACGTTAGTCGAGTATTACGACAAACATGGGTTGTTGAAGATCAATTCTAACCCAGATTTTCAAGGGTTCAGACAAAGTGATATTATTAACTAACGCTCCCAAAACTATTTCCAGACACTTGAAAGTCCATCTGACAACCATAAAACTGTTATTTCATTTTCTGTCACCATTTGTGTTTTATATTTAGATCCATTCATGACTATTCAGAGTGACACACTCTCAACTAAGGGAATGATTTCAACTTTCTAATAGTCATCCTTCTCTTCATTTCAGCCAATATTTACAAGAATTTCAATGTTTATCATACGACTCAGTTATACGATCAAGGTTACAAAACACAGGACAAGGCTTTAAAACAGTTGCATTTTGGACATATGGAGGCCATTTGATAATTGATGCATCTATGACAAAAAGGATGTTCGATGCAATTCCCTATTTGGACTTGTACCATGCGTTCCCGAATCTTCAGGTGAAGAATTGATTTGCTGGTGTACATGTTTAGGACGGGTGACACCGTTGGACAGGAACCGCTCACCTTCTGACACCTGATATCATCACTATTTGATAGTGGTTCATGAACATGCTCTGTCATTGTCTCTCATGATGTCAATCATTGGATTGTCTTGTCCAGACTCGACTATATACAAATCGCCGTCACACGGCTGTAATGTCGCTGAGTGGAGCGTTAAGCAAACACATGACCATGTTTTATTCAGAATTGTACAATTGACTCTTCTTTAAGCAGAGATGCGTTTCAAACCTACACAACCAAGGCATACATAATAATTCCTCTCTCATTGCATTGCCGTTTAGGGGCGGTGGGGTAGCCTAGTGGTTAAACCGCTCGCTCGTCACGCAGCAGACCCGGGTTCGATTCCCCACATGGGCATAATGAGTGAAGCCCATTTCCGGTGTTCCCCGACGTGATATTGCTGAAATATTGCTAAACGTGGCGTGAAACAATACTCACTCACTCACTCACTCACTCACATGCCTTTTGGGGCATAAATAATTTCATGTTCATTTATTCCTAATATTTTGACCAGTTTGGACCAGTATTTTAGTACCAGTTTGAACAATAAACGACGCACGAAATGTATCAGTAACAGAGTAAATGCATTATATACAATATTAGCCCCTTTATGCATAGGGTCTTAGATTTTCATCAAATTTTGTGAGCTGGTTTCTTTTGGCAAGAAACGAAAGGAATGAGGTGTCATTTTACCAGTAAATGAATTTGTCCATACTTTTTTTGCACTGCAAAAGTGCGTCCCATAAATGGGACAATATGCAGATGAGTGAATTACGTAATTCATTAGGCTTTGGTGGGGGAGATCAACTTCTTAAATCTTAAAATTGACTCTTTTCATGTGAAAGCTTTCATGGAATAAACCAAACTGCTTTATATATGAAACTATGTGTATTAACAAATTGAAAACTGAACATTTCATGGGCATTCTTGATCCCATAAAATGTTTTCTGATGAACAAAACATCATAGTTGATGAATGTATCCCTAAGTCTTCTGCTGGGGAAGATCATAATGAAATTTTTTTCCAATCACGAGTTTCACTGGAAGTTGCCATGCTTAAAGAACGTAAACTCTACAAGTAATGTAAATGGTTCAACCACTAAACAATTTACTCAGTTTCATTCACGTCTATACTTCAACAATAGGAGAGAAATGCTTGTTTGAAGTACCAGTCCCCCAAAAAGGGACCATATGCAAAAATGGGTTAACTTAAACACCTTCGATCAAGAACAACAATGGCCAAGAACGAGATATACTGACTCACCAAATGCATGTTCCCCGTCTTCCAGGAGAAGTCCTTCGCGCCCTGACAGTTGTTGAAGAAGCTGAAGAGACGCTGATACCACACCAGGAACTTGACCACTCGGTACGCCACGTACAGGGCCACGGATGTTCCCAGAGCCTGCAGAGCAGTGTCACGATTCAGACGAGATACAAGTTGCTGAGTGTCCATCTTTGCAAACCTCTCTCTCCCACAATGGCTGCGAATTCTCCTAGACAGCTAAGCGCCACTAAGTGCGGCTTTTATGCTGGGCTATGACCCAGTTATCTGGAGAAAACACCCAACAACACCAGGACAACCGTTAAGTATGGAGTTCTGGAAGGGACATTGTCGCGTTTTCGCGTACTCGCGCTTTGGTTACTAGTAATTTTGACACTTGTTTTGCTAAGGGAGATAACGCGACAATATGCCTTCTTCTATTCAAAAGCTATGAGGTAATAGTGTCTCGATAAACAGCTATGTGAGATTGCCATCTCGTGTAACAGTGGGACATGCAACAGATGCAATGTTTTTAATGCAATTTAAGATAAGCAATCTTCAAGACCGCTCGAACAAATGATAGCGCATTTTATAACTCAAAGCAAATGTACGATTTTTAGAGCTGACACTCCGGAATTGCAGTTCATGGGCTCCTTTCACGAGGCAGCCTTTACTAAGGTTAACCTTAACTCCCATTCTTTAATATTGCACTAAGGTTACCTTAGTGACTTACGATCACCTTAGTGTTTTGTGAGAGGAGGCCCTGATCTCTCATATTAACGACAACATATTAAGAAGAGTACCGGTTTGTAGGATGTTAAAACACCCATAACACAACTAGCGTACATCATACTTTTCACATCTGTACAACACATTGGTTTGATAAGTTCAGTATGCATACAGTCATAGAATGACCACTTTTGGGGCAAAACTATAAATTGATTCCTTTGTTTTTAAATATATAATTTTGTCTCAAACGTTAGACATAGTCTGATGATTGAACAATAATTATCATATTCAATCACTGGCACAGAAGAGCTGTGAAAGGATCATGTCTTGTGGTGAGTTTGTATATTTTCCCTAATTATGATTGTTGGGTTGCCTGCACCTCTGCCTTGGTCGTGGGGTTCTCCTATATGGTACACGACCGTCTAAGACCTGGGCATGCTTGCACAGAGCCCCCCTTGACTTACGGCGATCGTAACTTCGTTCTTAGTCCTATGATAAGGGGGCCAACTTCTTTCACGGCCTCCTGGCTAGTGAGTGAGTGAGTGAGTGAGTATGGTTTTACGCCGCTTTTAGCAATATTCCAGGAATATCACATCTGTCACACCAGAAATAGGCTTCACAAATTGTACCCATGTGGGGATTCGAACCCGGGTCGAACCTCGGCGTGACGAGCGAACGCCTTATCCACTAGGCTACCCCACCGCCCTTATAAGTTAAGAATTATAGATTGAACTGGGGAATGAACTCAAGGTACCTCCACGACCGACTATCACAACACAAGACCTGAGTAAATAGAAGACAATTGTATTAGCCCTCACGCTTGACCTTTCTTATCAGAACGCTAAGGTATACTGGTCCGGGATTACGTCAAATGCCAGTTATACATCTGACCTTTGGCAGGTGTCATGGTTTGAACATGGTTGGTTAGCGTATTAAGTGCACATGTAAACTTCATCCTGCAATCCAGTTTCAACTCATCTAACACAATGCAAGCTGCAACAAGACTGCAGGATAACTGGCTTTTCACTAGACGTTGACGTATATTTGGCGTCCATCGAAACATGAAGAATCTGCCTTTGTAGGAATGGACGTGGTTCGTTTAAGCGAGTGAGTTTAGTTTCAGCAATATCCTAGCTATATGGCGGAAGTCGGTACATAACGGAGTCTGGACCAGACAATCCTATCAACAGCATGAGCATTGATCAGTTGGGATACGATGACATGTGTCAAGCTGGTCAGCGAGCCTGACCACCCGATCCCGATAGTCGCCTCTTACGACAAGCATGGGTTACTGAAGATCAATTCTGACCCGGATCTTCATGGCTCGTTTAGGGGCGGTGGGGTAGCCTAATGGTTAAAGCGTTGGCTCGTCACGCCGAAGACCCGGGTTCGAATACCCATTTCTGGTGTCCCCCGCCGTGATGTTGCTGGAATATTGCTAAAAGCGGCGTAAAACCAAACTCAGTCAGTCAGTCATGGCTCGTTTAAGGTAATGCATATAGTGAGGGCGTGTTTAAGAACTAAAGGGCATTTTTCAATACCGTGTAGTATTGGATGACGGCCCTTTAATAGTCGGATAAATTGTTTGAGACATTAACGAGTACTTGTACTAGTGTGTGTGTGTGTGTGTGTGTGTGTGTGTGTGTATGTATGTGTGTGTGTGTGTGTTGCTCAAATGTTTGTTTCTTGAACATAACATGCTATGTTTTGTATGTACCTGTATCCGTAAACACTACGCAAAATTTCGATTTGCAGTAAATTTGCTAATAATTCGTGGCGTGGAGGCGTTACGAACCCCAGGATGTGAAACCTTGTCTTGCAAATTACATCTTAATACATAATTTTGTATACAATACTCTGCGATGTCATATGTTTCACATATATCTCATATGTTTCACATGTATCTCATATGTTTCACATGTATCTCGTTTCACATGTATCTCATATGTTTCACATGTATCTCATATGTTTCACATGTATCTCGTTTCACGTGTATCTCATATGTTTCACATGTATCTCATATGTTTCACATATATCTGACATATTTGCCTGGTAAGCTGTATACAAGGGTCCTAGAGATATTAAACATGATGAAAAAAATTCTTTCGAAATTCTTTGCGATGAAGCAGCCTAATGTTTAAACGGTTCGCTCGTCACGAAGACCCGAGTTCGATTTATGGGTACAATGTATGAAGCCCATTTCAGGTGTACCACGCCGTGATATTGCTGGAATATTGCTAAAAGCGGGATAAAACTAAATTCAAACACTCACTTTTGACAACATGTGGGATGGCAGCTGGGCCAGGGTGTTCCAACAACCAAATTCGGTTTGGTGCCCCACATGCGTATCCCGTTGAAATATTGCTGGAATATTATCCATATCAGTTGGACCAAGTGATCAAAATTGTTATGGTTAAAGTTAAATGTGTGTCTACATAGTAAGTGTTAGTTTAATGGTTTAATTGTGATGGCGTTTCGTATTTACGTTCGGGTTATGTTTTA
Source organism: Haliotis rubra (assembly GCF_003918875.1). Lineage (NCBI taxonomy): Eukaryota > Metazoa > Mollusca > Gastropoda > Lepetellida > Haliotidae > Haliotis > Haliotis rubra. The sequence continues at coordinate 985,053 of NW_025767059.1, forward strand.
ATTTCTACAACAATTGCAATTTACCAGCATGTGTGATTGTCTGATATCAACATCTCGGGCTACAAAACACAAAACAAGTATTTTGTCTGTGATAAGATTATATTCTGGAAACAATAGTTATAATTAGTTACACAGACAAATATTATATGGTCCTTTCAAACGTGTTAATACCGAAAACGTTTAACCGAAAACGTTCATTTGGCCGTTATACGTGTCTTCAAGAGAGACGCGAATTGTTTTCAATAGCATGGGTAGAAAAACTATATAAAACTTGTGTACATTTCTGCACAGGATTGAAAACAATATTCCTGATCAATAATTAACGTGGTCGTTGGGCTAGACTTTTCAAAACCAGCATTTACGCTGAAGATATGGCATATATGACAACGCAATATAGTTTTCTGTAAAGCAAAACATACCTTTAGTTACATTGGAATTCTATATTTTATATTATTTCGTTTTTTGAATACTATATCAAACTCAACCAGCCGACACTACACGACATGCACGTACAGATCAATTTACAAGAAACTGTTGAAATATTGGAGTCTTTGTACACATGTAAATATATTTGAAATGTGTAACTATAAGGCTTGTTATGATAGACACGTGAACGATATCGGTTTTGTTGGTCTTATCCTGTCGAGAAAACTAGCAATTACATGCTAACGGGGTTTCTCTGTTTTCCTCTCCACGTTGCAGCAACAGGTTACGCAAAACCGAATGACTTCCACAGCAATATTATATTGTCTTAAAAATAACCAGTTCGTTAACAGCCATAGAATGCATAGGTGTGGACAGTATGGTCTTAAAGCCACAATAAAAACAAACATTTTGGCTAGGTGAATCAATTCCTTTTCCGACTACAGGAAGTTGAACACACCATCCCAGTTCCGCACCAAATGTCAAATGCTTGAAAATATCTCTGCACACATTCAGCTTTGTTTTGAAACATACAGCACTAAATATTGCAAAATATGGTCAGACTTATTTACTGGATGGATGTACATTTAAATATCCTACAAATCTTCCAATCACAGCTGTCAGATGATTCTGCCTGCATTGAAGTGCTCGTTAAAGGAAGGAATCTGATTTGGTGTAGTTTAACCTGTAGTCTACAACGTCATCCCCGTTCATCCTGCGCAGAGTTTTAGGTTTTTGCAGATGCAAGCTCTCAAATCTGATGACATAGATTATACACTAAACGCCAACAGAATCGTTACCCTCCTTCCCTAATGACGGAGGTACCTATCTTCAGCTGGTGTTGTGATGCGTGCACGTCCACTTCTTGGTCTGTCTACGGTGACCCCAGTCTATCTGAAGCCCTGAATAAGTCTTATAACCGTGATACGGTGGCATCCGTGGGCGTTGGCAACATCATTGTATGTCGACCCCATCTGCACCATCCCAATGGCTCTTTATCTCTCTTCAGCTGTTAATCGTGGCATATTTCTCGTGGCATAGATCATGTCTTCTAGGCTCTCTTTATACCCTATAGAATCATTCTACATGTGAAATGGATACTGTTTGAATATTGCTGCGTCTTGGCGATTGATATTGCTATGTGTCAAACGGAAATGGAAAAATGTTACTTTGTAAGCAAAAATGTTAACAAAGACAGTTGTAGATGTTACTAAACATTTTTTCACAATATCAAAGACACGTTTTACTTGTTTTTCACTAATGCAAATCAGCAGAAAATGTTTTAAAAGGCAGAAATCATGGCAATGATTATTTTACAATTTTGCAAACTCTACAACAGTTGTTTCTTGTTCTAATAGTGAAAAATGGTGACTTTAAATGGTTTATCATTGTCCCAAAGCAGAATTATATTTCAACCTTTCTTTTGGACATCAAACTCACAGTCTATTATTGGTTTATTTCGGCATGGACGAATATAGGACAATTTAACTCTTTTGAAAAAGATGCATTTCATCCAAATATGAATGCATTTGAGGATTTTCTTTCGTGATTTGCATAAAGCTGTTTTGCTAAGCTTTTTTGTAAACTCAAACCTTCTAAAATATCTTTGATAGTTTTTCAGTAATTCATAAAGGTAGGAGGGTAACGTTTCTTTTGGCGTCTAGTGTATATACGGTAAGCCTCAGACTGATCAAACTTGTGTGGACAGCTGTGATCCGATAGACGAACTTATACTAGTGGTACGGACCACTCTGAAATGGACAAAATTATTCTCCTCTTTTCAGGTGGTTTGTTTCGCTGGCTTTAGGATTCGTAGTACTCCGTGTATAATGAGCGTTATTGCGCACTGAAACTAAGACGAAAGGTCGCGTGTTAATGGTTCAAAGGTAAACGATGGTAAGAATACGAGCAATTCCACCATTTGAACACATATTTTTTTTTAAGAAAAGTCAATGGGACTTGTGAGACGTGGCTTCATGGGTAATTGTACAGGAGATATATATATACAGATGATTCAGCGTCCAAAAGAAATACGGCTGAATACGTTGCCCCAGTTGGTCCCAGAGGTGTTCGATTGGAGACAGATCGGGTGATCTCGCTGGCCACTGTAGCAGGTTGACGTTGTTAGGGTTGAGGAAGTCACTAGTGATCCGAGTTGTGTGAGGTATGGCGTTGTCCTGTTGAAACAGAGTCCTTGGGTGACGTTGCAGGTAAGGCAGCACCACAGGCCGTAAAATCTCGTCGATATAACGACGTGCGGTGAGATTACCGTTGATGATGACGAGATCTGTCTTCTGGTCCCCACAAATTTCGCCCCAGACCATAACGCTTCCACCGCCGTAATGCTCCACTTCTTGGATGCAAGCAGGTGCCGTCCGTTCGCCCCGACGTCGGTAGATTCGAACACGAGCATCAGATTTGAAGAGCTAGAACCTGCTCTCGTCAATGAAGAGCACTCTTCGCCATTTTCGCTGCTGCCACTGCATTACAGTCCTGGCCCACCTCAATCTGGCACGTCGGTGTCGGAGCGTTAACGTCATGCCCCTGAAAGGTCGATAGGCACGAATACCATGCTGACGGAGTCGTCTTGCTACGGTCTGTCTGCTGACTGCATGTCCAAGGCTATTGGCGCTTGATGACGTCACAGTGAGGTAGCTTTTTTCTCAAATGAAGCACCCGTAAACATCGATCTTCCTGTGGGGTCGTGAACTTGGGTCTGCCACTCCTGGGTCTGTCAGCAGTACTGCCAGTCTGTCTGTGACGTGTGACAGGTCTGGCGATGGTGGACTTGCAGCATACCATGATCCTTGCCACGTGCTTCTGTGTTGCGCCCATCCGAAGCATACCAATTGCTCTTTCCCTCTGTTCTGTGGTCAATCGAGGTATGTTGGCTGCTTTCAATCGTGTCACATGATGAGAGAGAACAAATTTGGTCAGGTTTTATACCCTCATGTCATACGGGTAACTCTGCACAATTTCCATTTTTTCTGTGCGAATTCATTTACTTCACTAATCATCAAAGTCTCGTGCACTTGTTCACTGGGAATAGACAGACTGTGTTCGAGGGATGTGTTTTCAGCCGTTTTCAGCAGATTGGCAATTATTTTGACAATTTATGATAATTATTATTTTGGTGGCGTTTCTTTTGGACGCTAGTGTATATCAATGCGTTCTTAACACCCCGGTTACATCGGGCTTGCGACCGAGTTACGACCGAAAATTGGCCTCTGCCCGCCACCACTCGCTAAGACTCACAATACGATCGCAAGTTAGTCTCAACGCGGTCTCCATTGTCTCAAACATGGTCTCTGTAGTCGCAATTACTCTCCATCGGTCGCAAATGATCGTGAATTCGCAGAGGGTCCTGGTGAGTCGTTCCACGATCATGGTCGTAACACCATCATAGCGAGGTCGCGGTTCGCTGTAACTGTACCCATAGTATAGGAAGTCAATCTCATTGATGCAAATCACACCTGCGTTCCCTTAATCTATTACATATTTAACAAAAACAACTGAATACATACACTCACAATCACTCAAATAGCAACACAGGCGACGCCAGACACCGTATCTTCCAATATAGAGAACATGGTGAGTGAGTATGTTTTTTCACGCCGGCTTCAGCAATATTCCAGCAATTTCACGGCGGAGGATACCAGAAATGTGCTTCACAAATTGTAACCATGTGGGGAATCTAACCAGGGTCTTCAGCGTGACGACATAACGGTTTAACAATTAGGCTACCCCGCCGCCCCTGGAGAACATGGAGCAGACATGAGCAGTTTGTGACCAACACTTGTTCCAAGGATTTGTATTTGACATCTATGCACCACGGAAGAAACAACTCTATCCATCTGAAGCATTTTCAGTGTGGTGGGGTTTTCAGTGTGGTGGGGTAGCCTGATGGTAAAGCGTTCGCTCGTCACGCCGAAGTCACGGATTCGATTCCCAACATTGGCATAATGTGTGAAACCCATTTCTGGTGTCGACCGCCGTGCTATTCCTGGAATATTAAAGTTAAATGCGTAAAACCCAACTCACTCACTCAATCTCTGAAGCAATCTGTGTTATGCACAGTGTCTCACAGTAAGGACCCAGCGGGCGTCCCCCGTGTCTCTCTTGGATGGTGGTACGTCTAGGTACCCGGATCTTGAAAGGTGGCACCATGCCATCCCGGTGCTTTTCTCGCAGGTGATACAAGTAAACGTCTTCTCTCTAAAGCACATTTCAGAACATTCCTTTACACTTTTAGTCTTTACACTTCTGTCATTGTTGCCACCTATAGCCAGGCCTCGGTATGTCGTAAATACGCCACCATATACATCACAACCTGTGGAATAGATTGTCATTTACTTTTACCATTGAAGCATATGTCGTCGATATAATAAATGACAAGAGATTGTGTTCATACGTCATACACATCCTCTAGCTGCAAAGTTCTTCTTCGTTATAATTTATGATACAAATAAACCGCCGTTATCAGAAAATGTATTCCAGCATTTCATAAGAACCCAATAATTCAGAGAGCTAAATGCCACTAATACCAACATTACGTTTGTCTTACTAAGTGCGCTGAGACAACGTGTTATTATTGTTCTTGTCACCCGCAACCCGTGAAGATCCGGGTAAAAATTGATCTTCAGTAACCCATGCTTGTCGTAAGAGGCGACTATCGGGATCGGGTGGTCAGGCTCGCTGATTTGGTTGACGCATGTCATCGTATCCCAATTGTGCAGATCAATGCTCATGCTGTAAATCATTGGATTGTCAGGTCCAGATTCGATTATTTACAGACCGCCGCCATATAGCTGGAATATTGCTGAATGCGACGTTAACTTCACTCCCTCACTCTAGTCACACGCCGTGTCATGAGAACCGCGGACTAAATCATGACAATATCCAGTATGTGGTTTTGTATGGGCCGCACCCACAGGGCGTTGTTTAAATCCCGTGGCTTAGAAACTGACTTACGTCTTACACAGCTGTTGGTGGCAGGGTTGAAGCTGTACCCTGGTACACACTTGCAGGTCTTCGTGAAGCACACAAACTTCCTGGCTGCTGAACAGTCAGAGTCTGTGAAGCAGCTCGACTCCAGGGTACTGCTGACAGTGGTATCTGTGAATGTCAGGCTGCATTTGGTCGTAACGTTACATCACATTGTTAAATTGTACAGTTTAACAGTTTGTATTCTGACGTGGTATAATTTTGAAGCAGGACAAAAAATGTATTTTTGCCTTTTCGGTGTAATTTGTAACTGCAGACTCGAACACATGTGCGTGAGTGAGTGAGATTAGTTTTACGCCGCACTCGGCAATATTCAAACCATATGGCGGCGGGCTGTAAATAATCGAGCCTGGACCAGACAATTTAGTGATCAAGAGCATGAGCATCGATCTACACAATTGGAATACGATGACATATGTCAACCTAGTCTGACCACCCGATCCCGTTAGTCGCCTCTTACGACAAGCATGGGTTACTGAAGATCAGTTCTAACCCGGATCTTCACGGGTTCGAACACGTATGAAATGTACACTACTTCCAACATGCCACATCTTTTTATTGAATTTACTCTACCCGCTCGCCCTTATCTTAACTTTCACCTTCACCTGTACCTACTTGATACCTGGGGGTATTGCGATAGTCTAATGGTTAAAGCGTCTGAAGACCCGGGTTTGATTCCCTACATGGGTACAATGTGTGAAGCCCATTACTCACTCATTCACTACTTTACACCTTCATCCTCAGCTACGTCATCATCCTCTTGTACATCATGACCCTCATCCCCATTCGTTCACCCTCGTCTACATCTTCAGCTTCTCCTACACCATCATTAACATCCTCATCTACATCTACACCTCATTTACAGCATCATTTTCATCTCCACACCACTAACATCAAGGCTATACATGTGATATGTAACAATAAGAAAACATCGTTTGTTTCAGTTGCACGAAGGCCATAAAAGGAGTTTACCTTCCACACAGACTGCACCGCCGCCACGTCTTTCCACACAACGTGTGTTCAATTCACAGTCCATCGTGGAGCACGCACCTCCTGAAAACTATAACAAACATACCCTAGGGTTACTCGTCAAGGGTGTGAAGTAAAGCATTGACTGTGAAGAACAGGTTTTGCATTATATGGATACCTGTATGTGGGGGTACTTGTGTGCATATCAAGGGCGGATACACCTTTTTGAGAAAGGTGTGTGTGTGTGTGTGTGTGTTGCACACTTCATTTTCAACCATACTCACGAGAGTTTCAATGGTGATTTAATAACCTTTCAGGTCAGTGCTGGGTAACGCTAAAGGCTTTTCCCCCCGAGTGGGCCAGGGGTAGAATAGGCCCCCCAGCACCCAAGTGCTGGTCGCAAGAGGCAACCAAATTGGGCAACCTGTTTGGCGTTGTTTACGCCCGTGTGTCGGCTGAGGACGGGGTTCTGGTTGTTGAGGGCACTGGAGCCAGAGGGCATGGTCCTTTTGTCCAATACACCAATTTGACCCCGACTTCAATTAGAAAGACCGGTTCCATCAATCGGCTGGTCACGCTTAGCCCTGTGATGGTGAGCTTTTACTTGTACATAGTTCATATATTATTTGGTCTTGGCCGTTGAATTCCAATTACTGATATAATGTCCGGTGTCAGCATCTTGGATATCCGGTGCTTTTTGACACTATCCGAGATTGGTGGGGAGGAGGGGTGTCAAATTATTTCCTTTCACCATGGATCGTAAACAATCTGGTTTATCTCGTAATGAAAAGAAGAGACGATTAGAGGATGTAGATCCCACTACTTGAAATATTTCTTCAAACAATGATTCCTGGGCTCGATTTCTTGTAATTGAGGATGCAGGCTTCCTTCTACATAACTCAACCCATCTGCTATTTTAAAGGCTATTTCTGGAATTGATGGAGAAGTGAAGAATGTTACTCGTCTCTCAGAGATACGATGACATGTGTCAACCAAGTCAACGAGCCTGACCACCCGACCCTGTCAGTCGCCTCTTACGACAAGCATGGGTTACTGAAGATCAATTTTAACCCGAATCTTCACGGGTCTCGCTCTGTAGCAACGTCGGGCGGTGGGGTAGTCTGGTGGTTAAACCGTTAAACCGTTCGCTCGTCACGCCGAAGGCCCGGTTCGATTTCCCACATGGGCCCATTTCTGGTGTCCCCCGAGGTGATATTGCTGTAATATTGCTAAAAGTGGCGTAAAACCCAGCTCACTCACTCATTCACTCTGTAGCAACGCCCCCCATTTCAGACTGACTTGACATGGGTAAAGTCAGCAACACCTACTTCTTTAGCTTCAGCCCGTCAACCTACTTCTCCTGGCACTCAATCTACGTCCGGATCTTAGACAGAAATTCAGACTGAGAAAAAATCTTAAACATCTGCTTCACATCCATCCGTGGGTAATTCAACAAAGAAGAAAGGAAAAACGATTAAAGGGATAAACCACTTAGTATCCCTTCCACATCAGAGGTCCCTTACAAAACGTATTTGGACCTCTAGACATGGGGGTTACCCTGCCCTCACAGTACAGAGGAGGAATTGTTCCGCCTCACATTCATCACGGTCACCAATAGAGACCCCATGACTCAATAGGCCATTATAATGCAATGGAAGTGCAGAGGACTGAAAAATAACTTCAGTGAGATCAAATTATTGATTCAGGGTTTTCAACCGTCAGCATTATGTCTCCAAGAGACATATCTAAAATACAGATAACTTTAATCAAAGACAGTGCAGTGATTATCACATATTTTTTACTCCGGGTGATAAAGCAACACAGGGTGCTTCAATTTTAGGACGAGAGGAGGACCGAAGTATGGCCGCGATGATAGAGGTCCATCCATCTTGAAATCAATAACCCAAACCACAAATATACAGTGTGGTTTCCCGAAAAATCATCGAAGTACTATTGATCATTTAGGCGGATTGGAATCCTTTGTGAAAAAATGCCATAGTATCTGAACAACACGTAGTCTAAATTTCCTTGGATCTTGTAACAAGGTAAAACTGTATCCTAAACCAATAGAGAATTACATGAGATTCCTTATTTAGATTTGCGGGCAATTTATCAACTCTTAACAAAGTCATGTCGCCTGTCTATTTTAAACTTAGCAAGTGCTTATCACTTTTTATCTCTCACTTGTATAAATTGTTACGCAAATAACTCATCATCATGACGCATGTTTATGTTTATGTACATTTGTAAATCTTGTATATTCTTTGCTCTTGTACCACCGGTGGTGGTTTTATGAGAATAAAGTTGAAGTATAGATCACTGGTCCGCTCAAAACTTGATTACGGCCCCACCGTATATTGGGGAGCCTGTAAAGGCATCCTTAAACGTGTTGAGTCTATCCTTTTCCACGATCTAAGGCATGAATCTTTCCGAACTTCACCTTCTCTTTACGTTGAAGCAGACAGGCCATCTTAACCAACGCAGTATTAAACTCTCTTTGCATTATGTCACAAAACTTTGTTCAAATGATTCCAGCCCTGCATACAAATGTGTGTTTAGTCCCTTTTGTGAGAATCTGTATAGTACAAAATTCTTGGAATACGAATTAAACCTATATTTCTGCTGCCAATATTGAGCTCGAAAATATATCTACTTTACGCTTGTTGTCGTCTCCTTGGCAATTGGTGAGGCCCCAAGTCGACCTAACTTTAACCGCATTTAAGAAGTCAGAAACCAATCAATTTGTAAAGTATAAACAAGACGTTAATCAACTAAAAGGTAAATATCATTGATACAGATATATATGTACAGATGGATCCAAGGATGGTGGCGCAGTCATCGGATCCGGAACAGTATCTTCTCGAATATCAAATAACAGCTCTAATTTTACGGCAAAAGCAACTGCCACATTAAAAAACCGTAAATATATAATTATTAATAAACACCCCAAATATAAACAATATATAATCTTTTCGGACCTGCTGTCGTGCCTTCAGGCTATTAAACATGTGTCTTGTAAACATCCACTTATATAATGATCTTGCTACTGGCAAATACGACATCGTCCTCTGTTGGTTACTTTGCCACGTTATGATTAGGAGATGAATGTTAGGCAGAATTGATAATCTCTAAATTTCATTTGGAACCGAACGCGTAGCGTGAGGTTTCAAATGATTAATTTAGAGACTATCAATTCTGCCTAACATTCATCTAAATTTCCAACACAATGCGTTTATTTCCATTCTACCATAACCGATTTAAAATCGAACTCCTTCCTTCTGCGGAAGACACTGCGAAATCCGGCATGGTGCGAGAGGCGAATTGAACTCGTCGGTGAAGGGAGTGGAAGGTGCCGTCCGTATTTATTTAAACATTGCAACATATATAATATTCTGTCCAAAGAAAACTAACTACTGTTTATTCAATGCAATAATGTAATACCTAAGAGCTTTGTTTATATAAACCGAACTCCACACGACCGAAACCAGCCTATTGTTTTGCGAGCCGTGTTACTCTAACCCCCTGGCCACACTATAATGGAATCGTCTGACCTACTTATTTTTCTTGGAAGTGCAGTCTGTAGTTGTTGACAGTTACGCAACAGTTCGGTATGGCGGACAGCCATTGTTTACATTTTGAGTGACAGTGGAAAATACTTGACTGACTGTCGAATCTGAACCCTGCAGAATCGAAGAATAGATCCTTTTCTGATCGACCTACGACCTGTAAATATTCAAACATTTGTATGACCAGTGAGTGTGGATCATGATTTCACTTAAATAGGCTGTAGGTGCCTCCTCCCCGGGGCATGCGACGAAAAGAGTGACAGTGCTGCTTTGTGTACATGCGACTAACTTGGGATTCCTTGGAACATTGTTCTCATCATTTGGGACTGAATTGTGACCGCCAAACTTTTTTCAAAGTGTACGAACATAGATCACCAGCAGTGACAGCCTTGTGGGGAAGCTGGCAGAGAGCAGGATTCTGGTGGTTCAATTTTTTACATGTATTTTTGAACGATGCAACGGGACATGATGGAGTGTGAGTGGCATAAATTTGGTGTTTCGCCAGACCGTTATCTTGCGAATTTCCCATTCTTATGATTCTAAACGGAAACAAATATACCATTTACCAGGTAGGTAAATGTTTAGTAAGGATTTGCTGCACTTTTTGTATAGAAAAGGATGAAATTTACAAGGCTTTCTGATTTACATTTTAGATATTGTTTGTTTATGTTTGGGGCTGTGTATTGTAATAGAGTTTGAATATTTTTATTATAGAAGGTTATATGATAGTGAGATTCCCTAATAATTGTGGAGGAAAATCATATAATAATTGTATTTTTCGAGTTTTAATAAATGTTTTATCAGCATTTCCATCACGTCTGTTGTGTTGATATTAGCCATGTTGGTGGTCAAGCTGATGCGGCAGTGTTGTATACGTGCGCAGTGAAGCGGTCATGATATCAGTCGAATTTTCAATCCAAAATTGATAGCGTCTAATTGTATTGATTGACCAATCAAAATCGAGCATTTCACGTAGCCATGGTAGAATTTCTGGTAATACAATGGGCCGTTTCTGCTGCTAAGGCAGCATCGACAAAACTGTGACACAACTTCTTATCCCATAAAGGGCAGCGGGGTAGCCTAGTGGCTAAAGCGTTAGCTCGACACGCCGAAGGCCCGGGTTCGATTCTACACGTGGGCACAATGTGTGAAGCCCATTTCTGGTGTCCCCCGCCTTGATATTGCTGGATTCTTGATAAAAGTGGCGTAAAACCCAACTCACTCACTCACTCTTATCCCATTAGCCGATTAAAAGCATCCGTGATCTATTGCAAAAGAAGGGAAAACCCAAGGTGTTATAAATAGATTACTGTGTGTAACATCAAATAAAAACAAAAATCGGTTACACCTACTTGGGTTGTCAGTCCAGATTTGAAGAGGTCAATATATGCATTCGCCATTCAAGATATATTCATGAATACCTGTTTAAAGATGAGGATGATCCGTTTTGTGAGTTATGATTTTAAGTCACATCGGCAGTATTTCAACCATATCGTGACTAAATCAAGTTATAGATTTCTAAAAAAACAAAGGTAATTATAAAATTAAAAATAATTTGCTTCTTGCATGGACCCTAGGTGGACTTAAACCCTCCTATCAGATATTAGGAATTTTTTACTATCTAGCCATAGATTAAAATGACATAAATGCTGCGGCTAGAAATAGTAGTATGTTTAAATTTACTTTAATCGATTTTGGACTTACGTACCCTCTCAGGAGGACCCTCCGTTTTGTGTCCCAGGCCTGTTGAAGAATCACGGTCAGTCTTGCTTGACTGTGTTGATTATAAGGGATAATTACTTCAATGTCAAAAGAGTAACGACATTATTAAAAATAAGGTAATTGTCATTTGATTCTTAGATTTTTAAAAGAAACTTATTTAATTAATAAATTTTTACATGTATTGTAATTAGAAGGGAATTTAAATTGCTAGAATGAATAAAAAAACTTTGATTGTACCCTTGAAGGCGGCGGAAGTAGCGTAAAATAATTGTCCCCCTAGAGGGTGTTTAAGTTCCTTTTCATTCAAAATATTATTCATCCTCCGTGTATTTATTCGTATGTTCTTTTAAAAATCACCAACTGAAGTAATGATGTAAATCCAGCTAGGGTCCATATAGGTAGCAAAGGTACTGTAAGTCCCCCCATGGTCCCTAATATGGAGATGTACCCTCAGATCGGGCGATCTACAGCCCGTTTGTATATTGTATTGTCCTGACAGAAATGAAATTTTAGAGATAGATGCAAGTTTTTTAAATCTGTTTCTGTAATACATCAGTTGTTCTTTCTGAGCTTCAATGACAGGTTTTTAAAATTTAAATGTATTCATCATGCATTTAGAGTGAGTGAGTGAGTTAATATTTAACGTCACATCGGCAATATTTCAGCCATATCGTGACGAGAACATGCGATATTAGAATGAATCATGCATTTAGAACTTGCTTTAGTCACGATATGGCTGAAATATTGGTAATTGTGTGCACGATACCTTTATGTAGCAACAACTGTACTTGAAGGGTATGGATTTTACGGTTTGAAAAAGCAACAACTTACTTGGTCTTTTTTTCTTCGGGTATATAACAGATCTCCCCACAGTCCAATGCCTTGCATCCTTGTGAGATAGATGGCACGCTAATCTGTCAATGTCGTATGCAAAACTCATACATGAGCCTCTCTGGATACATAAAACGTTGCATAGCTTGATTCCAACACCATTCACTACTTCTTGTTCTGCTAACTGTCCATGGGGAAGGAACATGTAATTGACTAGCAGAACTAGCAGTGGCATCCTCTCAGCGATTCTAACTTTCACGTTGACCACAGTCTCAGAATATGTCAGTACTCTTCAGAAAACTCTCTTCAGTTTGAGCACGATGCCGCAGTTAACAGAATATATCATAGTTTTCTGGATGGCTCATTAGAAACAATATATACCTTAAGCCGGTGATAATGGGTCTCAGCACAACTGTACCAATTATAGTAATGTACCGGACAGCACTCTGCAAGTTGACATTTCTAAAGACATAGGGTTGTTGATATCACATGCCACTTTACATGTCAAATCATGACAGCTTTAAGAACCCAAGGAGGTCGGTTTTGATATATTGTCCAAAACGGTTTGGAATTGCTTTTAAAAAGACAACTGTATCTGTTCATTATACTCTCACTCAAACTATCTCCACAATTCTTACTTCAATATATTTAAATAATAAATAGACAGGTGACCAAATATTTTGTGGCTGTATGAATACCGTCTTGTGATATTTCTGCTCACTCTGATGATTCTGTGGAATCACAATGATGAAAGGAATATCATGTAGACAAATGTTGCGAACAAGGTGAAATACTGAAGATTAACTGCTATTTAGACGTAATGGTCGCATCCCGCTGGGTGAGTGAGGGAGTGAACATTTAGAGTCACATCGGCTATACCAGCCATACTGTGAATAGCCGCCATATCGCTGGATTATTGCTGAGTGCGACGTAAAGCTAAACTAAAACTACTGTGAATAGAACAGTTTTGGATTAATAATAAATATATGTTGTCATCAAAGGACTGTAAAATAGAGTATCACAGATGGTGTTTAAAACTAGTGTTTTACTATTGAAACAATACAATATAAACAAGGCTATAGATTACCAACAACTGAAGGTAGATCACCTGACTAGAGGCCAGGGGGGAGATACAGTGCTTTGGCTACATGTATGGACCCTGGCTGGAGTTTAACCGTGCTTCAAATGTTGGCGATTATGAGAAATTTACGAACACATATTCTACGACTACAAATGTGATAAAAATAAATACACTTTGAAAGACGTGGTCCCATAATCCTCTCAGGAGAACAATAATTTTTACGATATTTCTACCCCCTTTGAGGATGCAGGCCCTAACAACCACAGTTGTCAATTTTACTACCATTTACAAAATACCATGTATCTAGTTACAAAACACACTCAAAATGTTGAACACAATATCATTTCTGTAAAAAAACAACAATTATTAAACGATAATTAACACGGTTTAAAAGATCCTTTACTGATTTTACACTGAAATATTGATGTCTTGTAAAGGAAACCTCTATACAGTCAAGCAGGACAAGGGTTGGTTGGTTGTTTGCACTCCACAATATTCAAGCTATGTGACGGCGTTCCTCGCCATTTAATGAATACGATTATATCTGAAAAACATGAGTTATTTAAGATCAATTCTAACCCGATCTTCATGGGTTACAGACTACATAAGGGTCCTCAAATGGTACTGTTGCCTCTTTCTTCTGGTAAATTGTTGCGCACAGGTAAGCCTATGTTAAAGTATGGAAGTTAGAATCACCTAAGCGTTAAGATAGCCCTGTGCAAGTGGACCTGATAAAGTAATGTCATTTAGAGTACCAGAGAGCTGCAACACAATTACAAGCACATACAAGCATTGTACTTATTAATGTAATGCTATATGTTTGGATCGTGTTTAATCATTAAATAACGATAAGTAATATAAATTTAGAAATATGGCTAAACATTTAAGCAACTGCAATATGTTTTTCAGATGATCTCGTAAACTATGCTTAGGTTACCAAACATGAAATTTGGAAAATACTTTAACAAACACATACGCGCACGCACGCACGCACATACAACTCACATACACGCAATCGGTGCCGATGTATATGTTGTATACTGGCCGGTCAAGAATTCTCAAGGTTCCCGAAGGTTCTGCTCATTGTCATGTATAGTGGGACTCAATCTTTACTTAATTTCTTATGTCCAAAATACAATTACTCACATCGTGAAATGTTACTGAGATATCAAGACAACATTTCGTGATACCTCTAAATGTGTTTAAGATATCAATAAAATAACTACGAGAATAATGTACATAGTTATATTAGAAATTGATTCAAAATAATATATATACATTCCCAAATGCATTAGAGATATCTTGAATTCAATTAGAGATATCTTCAATTCAGTTAGAGATATCGTTAAAACAATTTAAACTATAAGTATTTCTTGATAAAAGTGAAAACGACTTGCCATGCGACCAACCAAGATAGCAGCGTGGTGATGCTATTGCAAATAAACACGGAAAGATACTTTAGAAAGTAGACCGTAGTCCATTTATGGGTGCTTCAATATATTTAATGCTTACTAATTATTTTAGGTTTCTCCTAGCTCATCATCAGAAAATGTTTCGGCAGGCTAAAGCGCATGGTGTTAACTGATGCTTTAATCTGATTTCTGATAAGTGTACAGGGACCATGAAATGTGTGAATATAAAACAAATAACCATAAAAAAACAATTTACAAAATATAGAGAGCAATGTTGTGACTAATGTCGAACTTGGACAATGGTAAATTTCATGCCGAAGTGTGTATTACAGCTCGACTCTATAACATCCAGAGAATGTAATCATGTATATGTGAAGTAAGTCACAAGTTGTTCCATTCTTGTCTTGTTGTAACGTGTACATGTCTACAATAAGCCTGGGTTAGAAATAACAAGCAGAAGTTAAAAAAAAACCGTCAGTTAAGCTCTCTTGTAATTCAAAGCTCGAAATATCCGTCTATCCAAATGCAAAAATGATAAAATGCAATTTAGGACATGGGTACAGGGCTACTTTTTAAATGACTGGACATTAACACAAAAATACACGCAGCTCTTGACACAACCTGGCCACCACAGAGATTCTCAATGCTACAGATAGCTGGATTCTTAGAGACAGATTGTTCAGAGTGAGAAATTATTCGAATGAACAAAGAACGAGCTGGCATTCAGTCGGCTTTCATCAGCAATATAGCCAGTTCATGAATTTCGTGGACCTCAGGCAGTAAATACAGATTTGTTTGTTTGTTGTTTAACGCCGCACTCAGCACTATTCCAGCCATATGTCAGCAGTCTGTAAATAATCAAGTCTGGACCAGACCCAATTGCGCAGATCGACGCTCATGATGGTGATCACTGGAATGTCTGGTCCATATTCGATTATGTACAGACCGCCGCCATATAGCTGGAATATTGCTAAGTGTGGCGTAAAACTAAAACTCACTCACTCACCCTTTAAATCAAATCACCCAGATTTCCCCCAAACGTTTCACGTTGACTGAAACCCGCTTAAAATATCTAACAAGGAAGCTTTCCTGGAACCATGCCATCCATATACAATCGATAGCAATTACAAGGCTGGTATTGACGATACAACAAGCAAAGAGTGAGTGGGTGAGAATGTTTTACGTCGCTGTTAGCAATATCCCAGCAATATCACTGCGGGGCACACAGGAAATGGGCTTCACACATTGTACCCATGTGGAGAATCGAACCCGGGTCTTCGGCGTGACGGACGAACGCTTTAACCACTAGGCTACCCCACCGCCCCGACAAGCAAAGAATATGGAGAGAAGGTACCGAGTGATAGTGCGTGTAGTGATGAATGCTACTGTGGGCTGTGAATGTTTGTTGTGCCTGGGAGGACTAAAATTGGGGCGAATAAAATGCCGAGAACGACTCGCGCTCTGTCTCCATTTAAAAAATGGTAGAACGAGCCAGTTGGGCCTTTATCGCAGTAGTTACTAATCTAGCTGGTATTGATATTGTGATGAGGGGTTTCTTCTGTGTATACGGAAATACAACCGATTTTGTTCAATGGGCTGAAGTATTTGGGATTGCATAGATATGGTAAAATAGATAATGTTCGTTTAACTGAATATGGAAGATTCTTAGACTTGGATCCCATTGATTGTATATTGAGCATGCGGCCGTTATCCTCTCTATATAAAATCCATGTGCAGGGTATTACTGTATTGGTTAAAGCTGTTGAAATGCATGAAGATCGTGAGGATACGTCCGTCATGAAAACAACTGTTGAACATGATAAGTAGAAATATTCTTCTCTTGCAATTTTTCAAAACATTAACTGGAATTTCGTCACAGCCCGGCGACTTGCTTCTTTTCCCTGAGTTTATAGCCCATACAACTTCTTCCGATGTTAAATATGGGACTATTGAAAGCTTGCTCCTGGTTTTCCTCCTGGTCGAACTTGTCCAAAGGCGTAACACTAGCTCCATTTAACAAAGTTCACATTTCCCTCTCCATGTTCCCAGTACAACTTCCCTACCTGAGCACAGGGCCCCGTCATCAAGTCGAACTTCCATAAGAATAATCTTCTTTCGGTTATGTCCGACACCGACTTTTCCAATAGTTTACAAGTTTACTAATAGTTTCGCTGTTATATCATCGTTTCTCCCGTTTCGCGGCGCCATCGAACCGCTTCCTCTTCTGCACGTATATGGCTCTAAACACACTTTGGGCTCCCCGGCATTAACACCACTCTTTCTCAGCTTTACTCATCGCATTCCACATGTACGATAGATTGTCTGACCACCACGACTACTTACTGTGTCGATGTTTCCTGTTATTCCCCACTGAATATTCAACAGTCTTGTTTGGCAGAGTTCTATTCATTTCACTTTTAACAACAGACACAAAGCTATGGTACGCTTCGTCAATATCTTTCTGGATATTCCCAGATGAATTAAGTCTATTAATAGTATTCTCTAGTACCTTAAGAGAATGTGGATTATCAAGGAATGCTGTCGGTACACATGAAACATCACACTTTGTATATGACACAGTTTAGCCATAATCTGTGCGCTCCAACGAAGCTTGCCTTTGCCACAAGTGTATTTGGACGAATTACTCGAAGAGTTTGTCAAGGTCGTGATGGCCTCATATAGAGCCATGCAATAGTCAACCACAGAGCGACTCTTTGACGAAACACATGTAAAGTCATCATCATCATCATCATCATCATCATCAACATCATCAATACCACCACATCGCCCGTTTACTATACAACAAGTCACACTTATTAAGAAATCAATGAATAAAATGCCAAAATTAATTACATTATTAATGACACGTCTTTCCATAAGCACATCTGTACCTTCAATATAATCCACACCGACTGTTGAAATCACTAAATATGTATGCTATGTTATTGTGTCAGCTTTGAAGTCAGCAATCTGCGTAAGTAAAATGTCATAAAAGTAAGTAAAATGTCATAAACGTCAGCACCGTCAATGTTTCTTGTTGAATGTTCAGGGGGTAAATAACAAATACATATCAAAACGCTATTATTTCTACATTATGAGCTAATTTAAGCCAAAGAATACCTTCATGGTTTTTATCAAACATAAAACATTAAATTCATCAATGATGCACATTATGATCAGAAAACCGACACCGCCTGATCCTGATTTTGCACTAAGGTGTAAGTGTGTCCTATTGTGTCCATATCACACATAATTTTTCAAAATTATTTTGGATTCTAAGATGCTTCGGTGAAAGATCAAAGGCGCCGACGGTACTTTATCAGACGATAGGGTACACTTTTTGCATTACGTCACAATGTATTAGCGTCACTGCGCCATTCTAGTCTGACCCCTCGTAATCGAACATACCCTTGGTAACCGACGTCACGATGCATGTCAGTTGTCATCTCCTCGTACAGCCTCCTACAGTAAACTGCTACGTAGCACCCCGTTTCTTGGTGTGCAGTTGCTTCACTCGGCTAACATCACTGATGGAAACATTACGTTTACATCTTTACGGATATAATGTCTCAGTTCCATTCACAATTAAACAGCGACACGGCAACGTTCGCAATGTTAACATTCCCAGAATGCATCCGTGGAATGCCGCGTAACCTGTCAGCTTCACCTGGATATACTGATCTAAACTTACGTTGGTAGTAGAAATGCGACGTTCATATTGTCCCATATGGTTTACGGTAATCACAGATGTAATTAAAATAATTTAGAGAAGATATTTAATCCGAACTTAAACCTTCATCAAACTGTTCAATCATTTGTGTTTTCTGGTAACGTGCACCTTAACGTAGGGGGCAGATGGGTCAATAGAACAGCGCGTCAGTTAGCCCTGAACGAGGATGGTTAATTAAGGTCACGGACACCGTCGCTTTTCTGTTTGTTTTCTGTCTTAGATTTTTCGTCGGTAAGTATTAAATTTGGCATCTTAGAAATTAAAGAAATAATTCTTGACCTGAACTATTATAAGCGTCCTCGTGCTTTAACGTTATAATAGTTCAGGGCGAAAGTGTGCTTTATTACACCATACATGGTGACAGAGCGAACTGTATTTCTTAAGTAAGTGTAATTCTGCAACTCCAACAATGTCATAGTCCATGAACTGTACACATGCATCTCGTAGTGACTGCCCCATTGACTATCACTTTCGCCAGTGTTGACATTCCAGAAGACACAGCTGACCTATCTAACTTGCTGGTGATTGGTGGATACTCGCCGATGACCTTTGTCCTCGGTGTCGTCACGTGAACTCGAATAGAACTTTCTATTGGTTGTCGGGTTGTCCTGATGTGAGTGTTGAACTGGATTTTCCCTGTCGGTCCAATGTTTTGTCAACACTGTCATCGTAAGCACGTGTACGTCTGTTGCGACCAAAACTGGGATACGACCAGAACTGGGATAACTAATATGGAGAATTATACGTCTTACTGTCAACTATGTATTTAATCGACAAACAATTAATAAGATCAAAATCAGCTGCACAACTCGTGTCCTTTATTTTAACTACTGATCGCAAAAAATGCCAATGGTAGCGCTCCATAGTCGATGTCCGCCATAATAGCTAAATATAGCAGCGCAGAAAATGTAGAAACGTGAAACTGAAACGAAATAGAATTCATTTTCATACGCTTTATTGTAATTACTCTACTAGCTTAAAAATAAGTGAGCGTCCAATTAATGTTCTTGGTTGTGGATGCTGAATTTAGGTGTCAGGTGTTTTTCATTCATTTTTATTCATAATGATTCATTCATTCCCAGAAATGGTTACTGCTCAACTTGAAATATGACTTTCTTGCAATATCTAATGATATTTTAAAATATAGCTAATTATTCCTTTAACAATATATGTTTATGCCCACAAATAGAACCAGAAAATATATGATGTGAATGGTATTGGATTTTGATTTTATGGTTTAATAATTCTGCTAATATGTGTAAAAATATAGTAAGTTGTCTCTAAATATCGGCAAGCCTGGCCATTTTTGCACAGTGTTTTATGTAATAATACAGTAAATAGTTTCTTTTTAAAAAGAACGGGGAATAAAAGAAAATTTAATTATGTCATAATTATTTTTTTAATGATGTTACATCCATTCTTGATGGGTAAGTTGATTCAAGTTTGTTTTGGGGATTTAAGTTATTTGTGTTATGCCATTTGTGAGAGTATATAAGAGATTGGTATGTTGCTTGGTCATACTTTTCAGAGAATATTTCTTATGAAATACTCGAAAAATATACAGGTTCATGTACACATTCATGACACAGTAAAAAGAGTGGTGATCTATTATTTATAATGGTAGGGTGTATTCAGTAACACGCCATCACACATAATACTATGCTGGTAATGCTGAGTGAAAGGTCCAGTTAAAGTTCTCATCCCCAAATGTTCACATGGCCCCCTAAGCAGTTAGTGGCTCCCTATTTTTATAACATGTTTAGCCTCCATGTAATGTTGTGTTAATATTACTGCTATTAGCATATAAGATTTGCCAGTAATGATCATTTATAGCTTTCATCATTATTGTGTACATGGAAGCTGTTTGTAACAGACACCTGACATACAAGGCATAATTACTCAGAATGAAAAAAAGTGGGAGAGTTTGTGCCCCATCTCAGAAGGCTATAGTTATAACTTTGAAGAAAAATGATGGTGTAGAAATTATCCAAAAATGTTTCTTTAATGTTCCTTTGAAAATCCCCTTCCTGGTCAGCTTGATATAAATGGGTAATTCACTGAGCCCTTCATAGCAGCTTGAACTTGTTATTCCATGCATTGTCATCAATAACATTATATTTGCTGAACTAATTAGCAGTTAGAGTTGTCCCCCCTTCACAATTTGCTTGAAAGGGTCATCTGCTCATTGTGTTAGAAGGCCAAGCAGCTGAAGCTTCTTTGATGACATATTGTTACTGAGATGAAACTGTCAAGGTAAATGATGCCTTCATATTTACTTTTTGTGTGTAATTTTCCCCAGAAACCAATGCTACCTGATGTGGATATAGTTGTCAGGCTCAATGACTTAGTCATTGTTTAGAATCAAGTCTGAATGATTGCATGTGTGGCTGCTTATGATCTCAATAACTGGATTGTCTGGTACAAACTCAGTTATTTACAGATATCATGTAGCTAGAATATTGTGTAGCAACAAACAACAAACAAGCAAAACAATTTATGCCAGCTTTGGATTGGGGAATTTGTGTGATAAATGTAGTCAAGGAAATTAAAACATGCAATATTGCCCCACTGCTTTTAGATTTTGCCCATAAGTATGAAGTATAAGAACCCAAAAGAAAATAATAAATTCCTTAAAATATAGATTTTAAACTTGTTCCACTTCAAATACATTTGGTTGAGGAATATAAGTAATACTATTAAACAAATCTCTTAAAATTAGTACTGTAGATCAGCCCAGTGTGCTCATAAATATGTAGTGTGATTTGCTATGAGCAGCCAAAATGAAATCAGAAGATTCCATTGATTGTAATTTTATGGTGTTATCCCTCTTCTGGTTGAATCTGTATGTATTATACTAATATTGTACAGATTCTCTGAAAATAAGAGATATTGTCCTGTTCAAGATTCAGCCCACAATTTTTAAATGTCAGATTATTCTGTTAGTATTAGGCTTAGGAGACATTATCCCTCTCCTGGTCAAAGGCATACCAGGATTAAATCAAGTTAACTCTCTTAAAGTTGTACTAATTAATGGCCTATTTGCTTTCATAGTCTGCTTTCTACATGTCTGAAATATGATCTACTATCATCATATTTTAAAGTTGTTTTCCTTTATCTAATTAAGGGCATATGAATAGTATAAAATAGTTATAAAAATCTCTAAACATTGGCAATATTGACCTGTTGCATGTAGACTCTGTTTCACAAGTTTCACTTATGACTAAATACTATCAACAGCCATGAGGAATCTTTAGATTCGATAACTGTAATTTTCAACTTTACTCAAGCAGATATTGTCACAAGGAATAAGAACGCCATAATAACTTTACCAGATAGATATAACATGAACCTAACAGTTTACACACTCACACCCATTCAGCTTGAGTCAAATAACTATCACCCTTCAGTTTACACACTCACACCCATTCAGCTTGAGTCAAATAACTATCGCCCTTCAAGGGCATCACGCACAGCACACAGTTTAGACACAAATCAAACATTGCACAATCACTGTTTCCCTCAAAATACTAAAGGTTACTACATGCAAATCACTAATACATTAATAGTGTGCTAACAATCAACCCTTCTCATACAATTCATTCAACTGTAGATTTTTAAGGCATATTCCCACACTTGGTTAAGGACATGTGAGTATCATTATAACTATTTCATTATTAATGCTATACTATTATTTCATTCAGAATTTGCTGACAAGTTGGAATTGTTATTTACCACTATAAGCTCAGAGGAAATCTTGAAATTCCATAAACTGTAAGTTTTAAAGGCTTTATCCCACTTCGGGCAAAGGGCATGTCATTCATGATAACAGTTAAAAGTCTCTGAAAATAAGAACTATTGACCAAGTACATTCATAATTTGCTCACAGGTTTGAAATGTTATTCAATATCATCAGCCAAGATAAAATTTTGAAATTCCATAAACTGTAGGTTTTAAAGACATTATCTCACTTCTGGTCAAAGGCACGTGATTAATAATAATAGTTAAAAATCTCTGTAAAATAGAATTATTGACCTAGTACATTCATAATTTGCTCAGAGGTTCGTAATGCTAATCTATATCATCAGCCAAGACAGTTTCTTGAAATTCCATAAACTGTAGGTTTTAAAGGCATTATCCTACTTCTGGTCAAATGCATATGATACCCAATAATAGTTAAATATCTCTGAAAATTTGAATAATTGACTAAGTTAATTCATAACTTACTTGTAGGTTTGAAATGCTATTTGCTATCATCAGCCAAGATAACTTCTTGAAATTCCATAAACTGTAGGTTTTAAAGACATTATCCCACTTCTGTTCAAAGGCACGTGATTAATAATAACAGTTAAAAATCTCTGTAAAATAGAATTATTGACCTAGTACATTCATAATTTGTTCAGAGGTTTGTAATGCTAATCTATATCATCGGCCAAGACAGCTTCTGGAAATTCCATAAACTGTAGGTTTTAAAGGCATTATCCCACTTCTGGTCAAATGCATATGATAACTAATAATAGTTAAAAATCTCTGAAAATTGGAATTATTGACCCAGTACATTAATAATTTACTTGTAGGTTTGGAATGCTATTTCCTATTATCAGCCAAAACAGCTTCTGGAAATTCCATAAACTGTAGGTTTTAAAGGCATTATCCCACTTCGGGCAAAGGGCATGTCATTCATGATAACAGTTAAAAGTCTCTGAAAATAAGAACTATTGACCAAGTACATTCATAATTTGCTCACAGGTTTGAAATGTTATTCAATATCATCAGCCAAGATAAAATTTTGAAATTGTATAAACTGTAGGTTTTAAAGACATTATCCTATTTCTGCTCAAAGGCACGTGATTAATAATAATAGTTAAAAATCTCTGAAAATTTGAATTATTGACCCAGTACATTAATAGTTGACTTGTAGGTTTGAAATGCTATTTACTATTATCAGCCAAGATAACTTCTTGAAATTCCATAAACTGTAGGTTTCAAAGGCATTATCCCACTTCTGGTCAAAGGCATGTGATTAATAATAATAGTTAAAAATCTCTGTAAAATAGAATTATAGACCCAGTACATTCATAATTTGCTCAGAGGTTTGTAATGCTAATCTATATCATCAGCCCAGACAGCTTCTTGAAATTCCATAAACTGTAGGTTTTAAAGGCATTATCCCACTTCTGGTCAAATGCATGTGATTAATAATAATAGTTAAATATCTCTGAAAATTTGAATAATTGACCCAGTTCATTCATAACTTACTTGTAGGTTTGAAATGCTATTTTTATCATCAGCCATAAAAACTTTTTGAAATTCCATAAACTGGAGGTTTTAAAGACATTATCCCACTTCTGGTCAAAGGCACGTGATTAATAATAACAGTTAAAAATCTCTGTAAAATAGAATTATTGACCTAGTACATTCATAATTTGCTCAGAGGTTTGTAATGCTAATCAATATCATCAGCCAAGACAGCTTCTTGAAATTCCATAAACTGTAGGTTTTAAAGGCATTATCCCACTTCTGGTCAAATGCATATGATAACTAATAATAGTTAAAAATCTCTGAAAATTTGAATTATTGACCAAGTACATTAATAGTTTGCTTGTAGGTTTAGAATGCTATTTCCTATTATCAGCCATGAAAACTTCTTAAAATTCCATAAACTGTAGGTTTTAAAAGCATTATCCCACTTCTGGTCAAATGCATATGATAACTAATAATAGTTAAAAATCTCTGAAAATTTGAATTATTGACCTAGTACATTAATAATTTACTTGTAGGTTTGGAATGCTATTTCCTATTATCAGCCAAGACAGCTTCTGGAAATTTCATAAACTGTATGTTTTAAAGGCATTATCCTACTTCTGCTCAAATGCATATAATAACTAATAATAGTTAAAAATCTCTGAAAATTTGAATTATTGACCCAGTACATTAATTCCATATACTGTATGTTTTAAAGGCATTATCCTACTTCTGCTCAAATGCATATGATAACTAATAATAGTTAAAAATCTCTGAAAATTTGAATTATTGACCCAGTACATTAATAATTTACTTGTAGGTTTGGAATGCTATTTCCTATTATCAGCCAAAACAGCTTCTGGAAATTCCATAAACTGTAGGTTTTAAAGGCATTATCCCACTTCGGGCAAAGGGCATGTCATTCATGATAACAGTTAAAAGTCTCTGAAAATAAGAACTATTGACCAAGTACATTCATAATTTGCTCACAGGTTTG
This sequence comes from Haliotis rubra, assembly GCF_003918875.1. NCBI lineage: Eukaryota > Metazoa > Mollusca > Gastropoda > Lepetellida > Haliotidae > Haliotis > Haliotis rubra. Next base: position 1,010,029 of record NW_025767059.1, read on the forward strand.
AAATGTTATTCAATATCATCAGCCAAGATAAAATTTTGAAATTGTATAAACTGTAGGTTTTAAAGACATTATCCTACTTCTGCTCAAAGGCACGTGATTAATAATAATAGTTAAAAATCTCTGAAAATTTGAATTATTGACCCAGTACATAAATAGTTGACTTGTAGGTTTGAAATGCTATTTTTTTATCATCAGCCATAAAAACTTTTTGAAATTCCATAAACTGTAGGTTTTAAAGACATTATCCCACTTCTGGTCAAAGGCACGTGATTAATAATAACAGTTAAAAATCTCTGTAAAATAGAATTATTGACCTAGTACATTCATAATTTGCTCAGAGGTTTGTAATGCTAATCAATATCATCAGCCAAGACAGCTTCTGGAAATTCCATAAACTGTAGGTTTTAAAGGCATTATCCCACTTCTGGTCAAATGCATATGATAACTAATAATAGTTAAAAATCTCTGAAAATATGAATTATTGACCCAGTACATTAATAATTTACTTGTAGGTTTGGAATGCTATTTCCTATCATCAGCTATAAAAACTTTTTGAAATGCCATAAACTGTAGGTTTTAAAGGCATTATCCCACTTCTGGTCATATGCATATGATAACTAATAATAGTTAAAAATCTCTGAAAATTTGAATTATTGACCAAGTACATTAATAGTTTGCTTGTAGGTTTAGAATGCTATTTCCTATTATCAGCCATGAAAACTTCTTAAAATTCCATAAACTGTAGGTTTAAAAAGCATTATCCCACTTCTGGTCAAATGCATATGATAACTAATAATAGTTAAAAATCTCTGAAAATTTGAATTATTGACCTAGTACATTAATAATTTACTTGTAGGTTTGGAATGCTATTTCCTATTATCAGCCAAGACAGCTTCTGGAAATTCCATAAACTGTAGGTTTTAAAGGCATTATCCCACTTCTGGTCAAATGCATATGATAACTAATAATAGTTAAAAATCTCTGAAAATTTGAATTATTGACCAAGTACATTAATAGTTTGCTTGTAGGTTTAGAATGCTATTTCCTATTATCAGGCATGAAAACTTCTTAAAATTCCATAAACTGTAGGTTTAAAAAGCATTATCCCACTTCTGGTCAAATGCATATGATAACTAATAATAGTTAAAAATCTCTGAAAATTTGAATTATTGACCTAGTACATTAATAATTTACTTGTAGGTTTGGAATGCTATTTCCTATTATCAGCCAAGACAGCATTATCCCACTTCTGGTCAAAGGCATGTGATTAATAATAATAGTTAAAAATCTCTGTAAAATAGAATTATAGACCCAGTACATTCATAATTTGTTCAGAGGTTTGTAATGCTAATCTATATCATCAGCCAAGACAGCTTCTTGAAATTCCATAAACTGTAGGTTTTAAAGGCATTATCCCACTTCTGGTCAAATGCATGTGATTAATAATAATAGTTAAATATCTCTGAAAATTTGAATAATTGACCCAGTTCATTCATAACTTACTTGTAGGTTTGAAATGCTATTTTTTTATCATCAGCCATAAAAACTTTTTGAAATTCCATAAACTGTAGGTTTTAAAGACATTATCCCACTTCTGGTCAAAGGCACGTGATTAATAATAACAGTTAAAAATCTCTGTAAAATAGAATTATTGACCTAGTACATTCATAATTTGCTCAGAGGTTTGTAATGCTAATCAATATCATCAGCCAAGACAGCTTCTTGAAATTCCATAAACTGTAGGTTTTAAAGGCATTATCCCACTTCTGGTCAAATGCATGTGATTAATAATAATAGTTAAATATCTCTGAAAATTTGAATAATTGACCCAGTTCATTCATAACTTACTTGTAGGTTTGAAATGCTATTTTTATCATCAGCCATAAAAACTTTTTGAAATTCCATAAACTGTAGGTTTTAAAGACATTATCCCACTTCTGGTCAAAGGCACGTGATTAATAATAACAGTTAAAAATCTCTGTAAAATAGAATTATTGACCTAGTACATTCATAATTTGCTCAGAGGTTTGTAATGCTAATCTATATCATCAGCCAAGACAGCTTCTGGAAATTCCATAAACTGTAGGTTTTAAAGGCATTATCCCACTTCTGGTCAAATGCATATGATAACTAATAATAGTTAAAAATCTCTGAAAATATGAATTATTGACCCAGTACATTAATAATTTACTTGTAGGTTTGGAATGCTATTTCCTATCATCAGCTATAAAAACTTTTTGAAATTCCATAAACTGTAGGTTTTAAAGGCATTATCCCACTTCTGGTCAAATGCATATGATAACTAATAATAGTTAAAAATCTCTGAAAATTTGAATTATTGACCAAGTACATTAATAGTTTGCTTGTAGGTTTAGAATGCTATTTCCTATTATCAGCCATGAAAACTTCTTAAAATTCCATAAACTGTAGGTTTAAAAAGCATTATCCCACTTCTGGTCAAATGCATATGATAACTAATAATAGTTAAAAATCTCTGAAAATTTGAATTATTGACCTAGTACATTAATAATTTACTTGTAGGTTTGGAATGCTATTTCCTATTATCAGCCAAGACAGCTTCTGGAAATTCCATAAACTGTAGGTTTCAAAGGCATTATCCTACTTCTGCTCAAATGCATATAATAACTAATAATAGTTAAAAATCTCTGAAAATTTGAATTATTGACCCAGTACATTAATTCCATATACTGTATGTTTTAAAGGCATTATCCTACTTCTGCTCAAATGCATATGATAACTAATAATAGTTAAATATCTCTGAAAATTTGAATAATTGACCCAGTTCATTCATAACTTACTTGTAGGTTTGAAATGCTATTTGCTATCATCAGCCAAGATAACTTCTTGAAATTCCATAAACTGTAGGTTTTAAAGACATTATCTCACTTCTGGTCAAAGGCACGTGATTAATAATAATAGTTAAAAATCTCTGTAAAATAGAATTATTGACCTAGTACATTCATAATTTGTTCAGAGGTTTGTAATGCTAATCTATATCATCAGCCAAGGCAGCTTCTTGAAATTCCATAAACTGTAGGTTTTAAAGGCATTATCCCACTTCTGGTCAAATGCATATGATAACTAATAATAGTTAATTATCTCTGAAAATTTGAATTATTGACCCAGTACATTAATAATTTACTTGTAGGTTTCAAATGCTATTTCCTATTATCAGCCAAAACAGCTTCTGGAAATTCCATAAACTGTAGGTTTTAAAGGCATTATCCCACTTCTGCTCAAATGCATATAATAACTAATAATAGTTAAAAATCTCTGAAAATTTGAATTATTGACCCAGTACATTAATAATTTACTTGTAGGTTTCAAATGCTATTTGCTATCATCAGCCAAGATAACTTCTTAAAATTCCATAAACTGTAGGTTTTAAAGGCATTATCCCACTTCTGGTCAAAGGCACGTGGTTAATAATAATAGTTAAAAATCTCTAAACATTTGTATTATAGACCCATTACATTAATAGTTTACTTTTAGGTTTGAAATATAATAATAATAATAACTAGGATTGCCTCCAGGGCAATACTGACGGTCTTCAGACTTCCCCCATACAGCCCCCGTGGCTACGTTTACTTGTACCGTTTCTTTGGACGCCAGCTGGACCGTCAATTTTAACTCTCGGAGTTACGGGTGTTTGAAGTGTATTGAAGGGCTAGAAAACGTCCAAAACCCAGGCAGAACACGTTTTTGACACGAGAGCGGATCGGTGAAATGCAGCCGGGGTCGCGGGGGTCATGCACCTTTTAAGTAGTTCCCACAGAAGATATAGTTCTATCTTTAACAGTGCGTAGCTTCGCCGTCCTTGGGTCTACGGTCCGAACGATTAGTGTTCTGGAATTGCCGTGATCCTAGCTATCTGACGCATACACGTATGTGCAAATACTGCACTTGTGAAGGATCATGCCGATGTAACGCTATTTCTGTGGGCATTGGATGACGTTCCAACTCAGATTTGACAGCTCCTTGTCATTGTCAATTACATCTGTCGTTGAAATTGACATCGTCTCCCATATCTGCACGTGGACCACGCTTTGCAGTGGTAGTCTCTTTAGAGGAGATATATGTTCTCCCGCGTGAGCGCTCATCTGATAGCGAACAACCTGAGGGAAATTTATCTGTATGATAAATTGCAACTGTGTGATGTGACTAACAAACTGCCTGCTTTTAAATTTAGTGCTATGACTTTTTCTGTTTTGAAATGACAACGTAATGAATAGATGTTTTTTAAATAAAACTCATTTTGACTCTGTACTTACCATGTCTACTAATGCAGACTTGTTCTTATCACTATATGGCTGGCTGGAATAATGCCGATGTGACGTAAAGCCCAACTCAACTCAACCATTAAAAATTACTGTGGTGCGGTTAGAGGCCGGGGTTCCAACCTGACATTAATTTGGCATTGATTCAATGCTGCTGACACAAACGGAAAATTCACAAACTGCAGAAAAACATATACTATAAGAGAGATTACTGGTACATGTTGCAGACTGCTGGAGAGATCACATCCTGGCAATTCCAGAACACTAATTCTTTTGAATGTAGACCTATGAACAACAGAGTTACGGCCTGTTAAAGAGGGAACTATTTCTGTGGGCACTGGAAAGGAAAACCAGGACACGGGCAGTGGTGCTAGATTTTACGACACTTCCTCCAGCTATCTCACAACTGAAAAAATGCGAAATCCTCATGTCCCGCCCTGTTTGTGGCGTAATTGTGGCGTAACTATTGACTTTTACATAATAATAATGTGAAGCAAAATTGTTCCACATTTCATTGTCTACAGTTTGGTACCTTCAAAAAGGACATCCATTGTGTTTTCGCAGAGCTGTGAACCCTATAAAAATGCGTTTTGCCAAAAATTGACCAACTTCCAAGGGCAATAACTCCGACACTATTCAAGATATCGACATGCATTGAACAACCTAAGTAGTCCGGAGTGTGGGCTTTAAAAGGATATATAGAACACTATTGTACTATTTGCCGTTCAGGAGCAGCAGATTGTTAAACACAGGCACCGTAAAAAAAGTGCGGAAATGTGCAAAATCGCGAAGGCTGTGTTTGTGTCGTAATGGTGACGTTATTATTGATTTTTTCATAGTCATGATGTGAAGCAAAAATGTTTCCCATCCAATTACCTACAGGTTGGTACTTAGAAAAATGGAATACATAGATTTTTCGCAGAGTTGAGACCTTTTTCTTAACCCTATGAAAATGCGTCTTAGAAAAATCACCAACTTCCAAGGGCGATAACTCCAAAACCATTCAAGATATCGACATGCCTTGAGCAAACTAAGTAGTCCAGAGTATGGGCTTTCCAACGGCGTATTGAACACGATTGTACTATATGCCGTTCTGGAGAAGAAGATTTTCAAAGACAGGCACCGTCAAATCGTGAAAATCGGCAAAAAAATCAGTTTTTTCAAAATAGCGGAAAATTTGACCTGCCGGCCAACTTCCGGTATGTGTTGAATCGACGGGGAATGATGTTGTCTACATTGAGTGAAAATTTGGTCAATCTACCTCTTATAGTTTTTGAGTTATTCAGGTGCAAAGATTTCGACATTTTGGGTTGTCTGCCCTTACCGGAAGCCGGAAGTCTGGATTTTTTCGACTATGTATCAATTTCAGCACAGAGGCTATCATCCCTGAAAGTTTCATGCAAATCGACATAGCGGTTAGGTCAGGAGAGCTGTCACAAAAACGGTTGGAATAATAAGAATAATAATATTCGGATAATAACAGTAGGTCTTCCAGACTTTCGTCTGAAGACCTAATTAAGAATTTCAGCTTAGTGTATTTCCATTTCTTACATGTATATCTGCACATGGCAACTTTGAAATATAATGAAGATATGGCATCTGCAAAGCTTTAAAAGTCATTTTTTCAGTCATTCCTCCATTTACACTTTTCCAGTTACAGAGTTAGATATTAACATAAGCCTTCTTGCCCTTCTGCCCCTCTGTATCAAAACTCAATACAGTCACAAACACTTGGGATGGACTCCATTTCTGAACTTTCATTGTTGAGATGCTTGTAATTCAAGTTCTTGAATTTCTCAATCAGAAAATGACATGCTTCTTTCACTGCTTCGTACAAAGTGTGGTGTGGTGTTGTACTGTGAAGAAAACAGAAAGACATAATCAATGTACCATGTTTGCATTAACTAACTACATCAAAAACATTCAAGAAAATGGCCACCAACATACTTAAGACCATGGAAAGTACTTTGAATAACTTGGAATGGCAGTTGCCAACTGAGTGGATTGAACAAGAGCGGAGTGGAGAGGAGTGGGTGGTGCAAGTGAAATGAGAGAGTGGATGGATGGGTTGGGGAATGAGTGAGTGAGAGAAGTGGAGTTGACTTGAGAGGAGTGGGTGGTGTGAGGGAAGAGGGTCTAGTGAGAGTAGCATAGTGGGGGAGTGACTACAGCGGAGTGAGTCGAGTGAGGGAAGAGGGTGTGGTGAGAGTAGTGTAGTGGGTTGAGTGACTGGAGCGGAGTGAGTCGAGTGAGGGAAGAGGGTCTAGTGAGAGTAGTGTAGTGGGTGGAGTGACTGGAGTGGAGTGAGTCGAGTGAGGGAAGAAGGTGTAGTGAGAGTAGCTTAGTGGGTGGAGTAACTGAAACAGAGTGAGTCGAGCAAGGGAAGAGGGTGTGATGAGAGTAGCGTAGTGGGTGGAGTGACTGGAGCGGAGTGAGCGGAGCGAGGGAAGTAGTTGAGTGAGAGTAGCGTAGTGGTTGGAGTGGGTGGAGCAGGAGTGAGTCGAGCGAGGGAAGAGGGTGTGGTGAGAGTAGCTTAGTGGGTGGAGTAACTGAAACAGAGTGAGTCGAGCAAGGGAAGAGGGTGTAGTGAGAGTAGCGTAGTGGGTGGAGTGACTGGAGCGGAGTGAGTGGAGCGAGGGAAGTAGTTGAGTGAGAGTAGCGTAGTGGTTGGAGTGGGTGGTGAGAGGAGTGAGTCGAGCGAGAGGAGAGGGTGTGGTGAGAGTAGCGTAGTGGGTGGAGTGACTGGAGCGGAATGAGTCGAGCGAGGGAAGAGAGTGTAGTGAGAGTAGCGTAGTGGTTGGAGTGGGTGGAGCGGAGTGAGTCGAGTTAGGGAAGAGGGTGTAGTGAGAGTAGTGTAGTTGGTTGAGTGACTGGAGTGGAGTGAGTCGAGCGAGGGAAGAGGGTGTAGTGAGAGTAGTGTAGTGGGTTGAGTGGGTTGAGCGGAGTGAGTTGAGCGAGGGAAGAGGGTGTAGTGAGAGTAGCCTAGTGGGTGGACCGGAGTGAGTCGAGCGAGGGAAGAGGGTGTAGTGAGAGTTGTGTAGTGGGTGGAGCGGAGTGAGTCGAGCGAGGGAAGAGGGTGTAGTGAGAGTAGTATAGTGGGTGGAGCAGAGTGAGTCGAGCGAGGGAAGAGTGTGTAATGAGAGTAGTGTAGTGGGTGGAGCGGAGTGAGTCGAGCAAGGGAAGAGGGTGTATTGAGCTTAGTGTAGTGGGTGGAGCGGAGTGAGCCGAGCTAGGGAAGAATGTGTAGTGAGAGTAGTGTAGTGGGTGGAGCGGAGTGAGTCGAGCGACTGAAGAGGGTGTAGTGAGAGTAGTGTAATAGGTGGAGTGGGTGGAGGGAATGACTGGATTTAAGTGTAGTGGGGAGGAGGGGAGAGTGGAGTGGAGTGAGTTGATGGTAGCAGAGCGGAGCAGAGTGATTGGAGAGGAGTGAGAATTTTAGTTATATGAAACATTTATTTTACCAAACTGGTATTTGGGACATACCAGTGTAACATTAAACTTAACATCTTCACTCATGCACTGTATCTTATCATTAACTATTCAGTTTCCTTTACATGTATGTAAACAGGATGCAAATCCTGCCTTTACTCCCTGATACAGATATCTCTGGAGAAACATTGTGTGACTCTCTCCGCACCCATTTCCGTCGCCACTGTAAGGAGAGTACACATTTTGCTAGACATACATAGGCGAAGTTGAAGAAACATTGACTAACTAATTACCTCATTTCTTATAAACCATGAAATTATTTAAGAATAAATAGGAATGGCAGTTTCATTTAGTTATGTTAACATAAGCTATACCAAAGGTGAATTATATGAATGTGCCTTAACTTTTAGGCTGTTGAGAACTTCTTGGGTTTAGTCTGTTACATAACTACACATCAATGCAGAAATCACATGGAACAAGGATATGGGAAGAGGATAGACATGTTACATTTTCTTACCAGAAGTTTCCCTGTATTAAGTTCTGTCGATACATGACAAGATTCACCTCATAGAGAAAGAACAGTGAACACTGTAGAAACAACTCCTATAAACTTGTGACATTATGACACTGTATAATGCTAAAACAGTCAACAATATCTATATTGTTATTCATCTTGCGTACTTACCTTGTTCTCAAAGAATGCTCTTGGAACTTGCATCGTTTTTTCTGAAGTTGAACACTGCTATTTTCTATACTTGAATCAAAACTTTCTTTCTAGTAGATTCAATTTCACCATATACATAGAATATTTTTCATGTCAAGGAGGATAACATTATTCAGTCTACAGTACACAGAAAATAGCTCCTTAAATGTTATGCTAGATAAGTGATATATCTGTTTCTGGCACCCTTTAACTTTGGTTACTGTTCTTGCAGTCTGTGCTAAAGTCTCTCAAGTTTGCTTGACTGAAAATGTAAATTGGCATTATTTTCAGCATTTTTTGTCTCACTTTATGGACTTGAAGTTTGTGTGCTCTTACTTGACGAGAACAAATTTTACCAGACTTAGCTATTAGACTGGTGGGTAAAGTCGAGGACTGTACTTCAGTTTCTTAGGATATGTTCATAGAATTTATGAATCGTTGGATATTGTTCTCACCCAGGAACCTTATTAGTTTTCATTAGGATTGCTTCTAAATATTGTGTAGTGTATCATTCCTAATTGAGTTTCTTTTGTTGTGAGATGTTCTTGGATATTTTTTTCTCATTCTACTAATGCATTCTATGTCATATCAGTTTTCTGTGTATCTCATCTTCTGTGTTGTTTCTCCAAGATATAGTATATATTTTTAAAGACTTGATAACATGCCTTCATTGACACTTCTAAAGTTTTCTCTAATACTGTTTTGAAATTCTGTAATGATTATTTCTTGCTCAATGAGAGTTTTCTTTAAATCGCTCAATAAATCATCAATGTATCTGAAAGGTCATTTTCCATATCACTCATATCAGGTTTGGGAACACATAATTCCTTGATAAATTTATATGTGTTTTCTTTATATTTCAAGTGTAACATTTAATGTTTCAATTCACTTCAAGCATAGTTTAGGTCATAAGATTCCAATTCATTTAGCTTCTGGAATATTTATACAGTGTGGTAATTTCCTAAATCAGTTGAGGGGTCAAAAAACTAAATTTCAAACCCCATGTTACTACTATTATCAAATTCTTGAAAACACATGGGGTCATCCTTTTGAAAATATGTATACATTTGTAAGAGATAATCTCAAACCTTCAATAGATAATGCTAAGGATAAATAGACTTGACAGAATTTCTCATACAAATATCATTGAAATTCCATCCATATATATAATTACGAATAACAACAATGATACATAGAATTATAATAATAAGTATACCAATAAGACTTCCTTCACAAGGAATTATAACAGTGTGGAACAATGCGAGAAATGGTAAATTACAGTATTTTTATCATTGCAGGCTGATATTACAGAACAGTTCAGTCAGTGGTCATAAATCTGGTAGAATTTAAATGAAATATTAACTTACCTATTTGTGTTAGCATTCAGGTGAAGATGGCCATTCTTCTTTTTCTTCTTCTTTGAAGTTCTTTCTATATCAGTGCCTGTACTCTGACAACTGTTCATGAAGGAAACATTGTACTATCTGATAAAGGTATTCTGAAACCTTTGGTTATAAACCAAGAGGTCAAATATTCTTACACTCTTAATTGATTCCAACAACCCTCAACTAGTTACCAGTTAGACACTGACACTGACACTGGGGATGGGTAGAGGAGGGAAGGGGGTCTTGGCATCTGAGGGAGGAAGTGGTGCAAACAGTTCACAGCCTAATTTGGTGGCATTTTACAGCAGCTGTGATTGGGTAATTGGGAATACACATTCATTTTTGACATGACAGTAACTGTGCAAGAATTAAGAGCCAACACAAATATTGCTCCCATTGGGTGATCAGTTTGGTTTAGGTATCTCATGTATACATAGGGGTTTAATTAGCTACTAAAGTCGTGTGTATGTATGGAATTCTTTTACATCACTTTAATACTTTGTTAATATAATCTTGAAATAGAAATATTTAAGAGTGTTTTGCTACATAACATCAGAGACCATATAATATATGATAACATCAAGGTGAGATGAATATATTACATGTTACCTACTAGTATGTTAATACCGCCAACCATGCACAGTACATTTTTGGTATATAACAAAGCATATCTGTTACACCAAACACATGCACACCTTTTACATGTTACCTCCCCCAATAAAAAAGATGCTTTCCTTACACTTGAATGCTATGTTTCATTGTTTTCAATTGAGTCCAGGTATACAATTATACAGTGTCATATCTGGGTTGTATTTCTCACTTTTGCTGCAAACATTGTAATATGTATTGCAGAAAACAAACTCCAGTATTTGACAGATGATATTATGTACTATACTGGTATATCAAAGGTTGATTATAATCAATGAATTGCCATCATCTTTGGATATGAGTGTTTGTCTGTTTCTAGACTTGCTTGAACTGAATTGGTGAAAGTGGAATTGGTTAAAACTGTCTGTTAATGGCTGAATCAACTGAATAGAGACCAGTTTGAGTTAGTACTGACTGTGCAGACTTGCCATAAACATGTCACCAGATGCTTCCCTAATTGCTACTGAGTAGCTGTCTGTTCAGATCTGCTGCTGCTCACCAGATTGTTGAAACAAGAATTCCAAGGAGGAACTGACTCTATGAAAGGTGTGAGAACCTACTGTTTATTTGAGCAAGGTGGTTATCTCATATAGGACATTTTGTGGGAGAAATAATAATATTTGTGAAATAATTTGTAAATCTGTGAATGAATTTGGATGGGGATGTATATGGTTAGGTAATTTCTTAATTTTTGCAATGCATGTAAACAGATAATGTTGTCTTGATTTTAACCCATGTATACAATAGGTTGAAAAGTGTGACCCATTAAGGTATTAAATATGAATTTGGATTAATATGTATACTATTGGACAAGTAAATTTAAGAAGGACTGTGGAGTAGGCTCTTACCTTCTATACAATATTTTAAATGCATACCATTCTAAAGCTGATTTCTGCAAAACTTATGTATTAAAGAACAATAAAATTAGAACAAGAACAAGAAATTTATTCAGTATCAGAGGTCACATGGCCAAGAGTACAAAGCATTGGATCACCCATGTGCACAGGGACAGGTGGGACAAATGTTATTCCATCTTAATGCAGTGAAAAGTATAGCTTTTAAGATATGGCATGTTTTCGTATATAATGCACATAATAATTAATGAAACATTAGTAGACCAGCATTTGTGTATTTATTGCTTACTCTATTTAAGATTCTTTTTTTGTCAGATACCCTACAAGGCTAAATATATTTGGGTATGACATGAAGCAGCATAGTGGCACATATGTTACTGATATTGGATATCTTAATATATTCGGTAAAAGTGTAGGTCCTGGATGCGATTTTAATTGTTTCTCTTACAATATAGAAATCTATAAATTGTGAAAGAATAGTGATAATGAGTAGTTTGGACTGCTTGGTATTCTTCAATAAAATATTTGTTATGCAGATCAGGAGCAGGTATGTGGAAATATATGGGATATCCAACTTATATCCAGTGCAAATCATCAACCATAGGAATGTTCAGTAATAGACGGTAGAAAAATGCCTATATATGGGTTCGGTCATAGAAATACCAGCACGTATATATGTCTAAAGTGAAATGGTGTGTGAGCATGCGCTTATGATTAAGGCACTTAAGAAGAAGAGCGAGTGAGTGAGTGAGTATGGTTTTATGTTACTTTTAGCAATATTCCAGCAATATCACAGCGAACCCGGGTCTTGAGTCTTCGGAGCCTTAACCACTAGGATACCCCACCTCGCCAGAAGAAGAAGAAATTATTTTCTCAAAGTGTCACATGCTGTGGTACAAATTGTATAGACATAGTATGATACATTAAAAAAGAGCACCCAGCCAGTTGGCCTACGAGACACTAATTACTTGATGGTACAAATATAATATAAAAGTGAATAAGAGTTATAGTTATAACCACACACACGCACGCACGCACGCACACACACACGCACACACGCACGCACGCACGCACACACACACACACGCACACAGTAGGTAGGTTGTGTCAAACACCAATAAATGTTACAGGTTTTTACGCAGCTATGAAGATATATGTGACTTGCATCTGCATGCATAATGCAGCTTATCCCAATACAACAAAAGAAACCATTCTCTTCCCCGCCCACACCCATCCCACACCCAATTCACGGGTCATTTTGTAAATATTTCACTCTCTCCGACTTGTAAAGTTATAATAAACCCATGCCATGCCGACATTATCTTATTCTCATCTATTTTTGCAATCTTTTTCTCAGTTTCTACATTCAAATTTCGGGCTAGTGAATTATTTTGTGGGCTAGTAACTTTCAGGCATAGGTAGCCCGACTGGGTAACAAAATTTGGAAACCAGTTCGCACACTGACTTGTAATATACTCATGCCAATAATGGTTGTCACCCCCTTCAGATTTTTTAATTGGAGAGAGGGTGTGGGGTGTGGCTGTGAGGTGTGTGGGGGGTTGGAGTAGGGAGGGGGGTGACCATTATTGGCATGAGTATATATTAAACATGCTATGCACACCCTCCCTCACCTACAGTCTGAATGAATAGAACATAGCCGGTGTACAACCTCTCCCGTCTTTCATTCTGTGTGGGTTAGTTTTATCTCCGATATACCGTTCCCGTCTTTCATTCTGTGTGGGTTAGTTGTATATCCGATATAACCTTCTCGTCTTTCATTCTGTGTGGTGTAAGTTATATACCCGATAGACCCTTCCAGTCTTTCATTCTGTGTGGTGTAAGTTATATATCCGATAGACCCTTCCCGTCTTTCATTCTGTGTGGTGTAAGTTATATATCCGATATACCCTTCCCGACTTTCATTCTGTGATGTGTAAGTTATATATCCGATGGACCCTTCCCGCTTTTCATCCTGTGAGGTGTAAGTTATATATCCGATAAACCTTTCCCGCCATTGTTCTGCGAGGTGTAAGTTATATATCAGATATACCCTTCCCACCTTTTATTCTGTGAGATGTAAGTTATATATCCGATATACCCTTCCCGTCTTTCATTCTGTGTGGGTTAGTTTTATATCCGATTTACTCTTCCCGCCTTTCATTCCATGTGAAGAAAGTTATATATCCGATATATACCCTTCCCGACTTTCATTCTGTAAGGTGTATTTTATATTTTCGATAGACCCTTCCCGCCTTTCATTCTGTGAGGTGTAAGTTATATATCCGATATACCCTTCCCGTCTTTATTCTGTGAGATGTAAGTTATATATCCGATATACCATTCCCGCCTTTCATTCTGTGAGGTGTAAGTTATATATCCGATATAAACCCTTCCCGACTTTCAATCTGTGAGGTGTTAGTTATGTATCCGATATACCCTTACAGCCTTTCATTCTGTATGGTGTAAGTTATATATCCGATATACCCTTCCCGACTTTCATTCTGTGATGTGTAAGTTATATATCCGATATACCCTTCCCGCTTTTCATTCTGTGTGGTGTAAGTTATATATCCGATAAACCTTTCCCGCCTTTCGTTAGGCGAGGTGTAAGTTATATATCCGATATACCCTTCCTGACTTTCATTCTCTGAGGTGTAAGTTATATATCCGATATATACCCTTCCCGACTTTCCTTCTGTGAGGTGTTAGTTATGTATCCGATATACCCTTCCCGCCTTTTATTGTGAGGTGTAAGTTATATATCCGATATACCATTCCCGCCTTTCATTCTGTGTTGTGTAAGTTATATATCCGATATACCCTTCCCGTCTTGATTCTGTGAGATGTAAGTTATATATCCGATATACCATTCCCGCCTTTCATTCTGTGTGGTGTAAGTTATATATCCGATATATACCCTTCCCGACTTTCATTCTGTGAGGTGTTAGTTATGTATCCGATATACCCTTCCCGCATTTTATTCTGTGAGGTGTAAGTTATATATCCGATATACCCTTCCCGTCTTTATTCTGTGAGATGTAAGTTATATATCCGATAGACCATTCCCGCCTTTCATTCTGTGTGGTGTAAGTTATATATCCGATAAACCTTTCCCGCCTTTCGTTCTGCGAGGTGTAAGTTATATATCCGATATACCCTTCCTGACTTTCATTCTCTGAGGTGTAAGTTATATATCCGATATATACCCTTCCCGACTTTCATTCTGCGAGGTGTTAGTTATGTATCCGATATACCCTTTCCGCCTTTCATTCTGTGAGGTGTTAGTTATATATCCGATATACCCTTCCCGCCTTTCATTCTGTGAGGTGTAAGTTATATATCCGATATACCCTTCCCGTCTTTATTCTGTGAGATGTAAGTTATATATCCGATATACCATTCCCGCCTTTCATTCTGTGTTGTGTAAGTTATATATCCGATATATACCCTTCCCGACTTTCATTCTGTGAGGTGTTAGTTATGTATCCGATATACCCTTACCGCCTTTCATTCTGTATGGTGTAAGTTATATATCCGATATACCCTTCCCGACTTTCATTCTGTGATGTGTAAGTTATATATCCGATAGACCCTTCCCCCTTTTCATTCTGTGTGGTGTAAGTTATATATCCGATAAACCTTTCCCGCCTTTCGTTCTGCGAGGTGTAAGTTATATATCCGATATACCCTTCCTGACTTTCATTCTCTGAGGTGTAAGTTATATATCCGATATACCCTTCCCGCCTTTCATTCGGTGAGGTGTAAGTTATATGTCCGATAGACCCTTCCCGTTTTTCATTCTGTGAGGTGTAAGTTATATATCCGATAGACCCTTCCCACCTTTCATTCTGTGAGGTGTAAGTTATATATCCGATAGACCCTTCCCGTTTTTCATTCTGTGTTGTGTAAGTTATATATCCGATATACCCTTCCCGCCTTTTATTCTGTGTGGTATAAGTTATATATGCGATATACCCTTCCCGCCTTTTATTCTGTTTGGTGTAAGTTATATATCCGATATACCCTTCCCGACTTTCATTCTGTGAGGCGTAAGTTATATATCCGATATACCCTTCCCGACTTTCATTCTGTGTGATGTCGTATGATGACAATCAATGACTGTTTACCAACAACATCGCACTCCTGTAATACTGCTGAAACAAATACATGCTCATGATATAGTCAGAATTGTACATTCGACTCTGCTTTTAGTAGAGATTACTTATGGACGTGGAACAGGTTTGGCCTCTTCTATTAATATATACGATATACGCCCTTCCCTCCTTTCCTTCTCTGTGATGGAAGTTATATATCCGACACATCATTCAGCCTGAATGATATTACAATATTTTGTTTTCAACACTTTTATCTACGGGATAGTTCATAACTGATGGGGTGTGATGCTGATCTTTATGGAGAAGCATGTGCAACGTGAATGACCCACTCCCCTTACAATTTATGTACAAAGTATGTGACACCCCCCATGCAGCATGTAAAGTACAAAATCAATGACCGCCCTCCCCGGCCCTCATTATTCCCATAATGTTTAAGCACCGTTTTTAAATTTTGTCAAGTACAAAATCTCTCTCTCTCTCTCTCTCTCTCTCTCTCTCTCTCTCTCTCTCTCTCTCTCTCTCTCTCTCTCTCTCTCTCTCATTAAAGAACCACTAAACTTTGTTTTTGTTACTCTTTTAACCATTACATATGAAAGATTTGTGGTTAGTCTTATGCGGAACACCAAATTTATTCTTTAAAACTTGTGGTTAATTAATACCGAGCGATTAAAAGTGGCCAAAAGTCGCCTGCTTCCCTCTCGCCCGCCAACGAAACCACAGACAGGTTACGTAACTCTGTCGCCAGAGCACTGCAGTGACGTCATATGAGGAACGATTTTCAGTTAGTTGTATAGAAAATGTGTAGCACGCTCATCATTTTGATGATTTCTCGACATCAACGACGACATGCCGAATCGTTGCTTTGTCGTCAATTGCTCCTAGGGGTCGGGCGATGGTGTCCCCATGCACAGATTTCCACAGGACCCGCAGTTCGTGCTAAATGGGTTATGTTTGTGAGTGCGAAGCGAGCGTTGTGGAAGCCTGAAACGATATCTTACTTGTGTTCAGATCGCTTCACGGAAGTTAAAGAATCAAAACTACTTACTAGTTGTAGTAAAATATGCATATGATTGATGACCATAAAGATTTTCTATGACACAACTTGTAACATAACGATTTCTTCCTCGGAAGTGAGGTTGTGGTCGAAGTAACAATAATATTGTAAGTAGTATTATATTGACACCCACCTCGCTGCCACGAGAGAAATTGTTATGATATACGCTATGTCATGCAAAATCCTATTGGCCATCAATAAAATACATATTTTACTACCAGTAGAAAGTAGTTTGATTTTGTAACTCGGTGAAAACAAACCTAAATACCATTTATCCTCAGACTGGCGGATGTTCCCGACAGAATGCCGCCATTTTAAAAATAAAAAATCTGTTAGAATTAATGAGATTATAGTTTGTTTTCATCAAGTTAGAAAATCAAGACTACTTTCTACTCGTTGTTAAATATGTATTGGAATCATAACCAAACGGATTTTGCATGACACAACTTATAACATAACGATTTCTTCCACGGAAGCGAGGTGGGGGTCGAAGTCACAATACTGCGCGATAAATTTCTTGCTACATTCCCATGGTTAATGTCCACTCACCAGTATGTAGATACTAGTCAATGTGCGTCTTTATATTTGGTCTTATAATCCTAATTAGTTTATTATCACACTTGTATGCATTTTGAAACTAAATAAAAGCAGACGATCTGCTGATACTTATAGTGAATTTATAACAGAACTGTAATATCTAGACATTTTATAGTTTGCCAATGTGAATCATAATTCGCACACACACCTAGTGCATGTTGTCTGTCTCATTACACTTCACGGCGAAAACAATGATTCTGTTGAATGCTACGACAAATGAATAAAAACAAAATGCAAATATTAAAATTAAAACAGATTAAAGTTATAGGAACAATATCAGGCCATTACCTTGTTCGAGGAATGTATCCATCAATATCCACAAAACTGTTCCAAATGATGTGTCTTTTAACAGTTTAATATACGAAAAGTGATAAATCTTTTCAGGTATTGGTGTATAGTCTCATTGGTCACCCAAGATAGCACACCTGGCAACTAATTGCATAATGTCCGCCTTTCTTTAAAACAGTAATTTAGTTAGCCAATAATGGGCAATCAATCAATGTATTGCCGGTTAATCCTTTGAAAGAAGGACGTTGTTTTTACGCAGACACCGACACGACAGAGTGTATTCAGTATAGATTAGTAAATCTACATACATAAACACTACCTTTTGACAATTCCGCTGTGTAAGATAAAAGTAATTAATCAATCAGCGTGTTATCGGTTAATCCTTTGATCGATGTTTATAATGTTGAATATTTACTCCAGACACAAGAAATGCCAAATGGGAACCTTTGTCGGGTAATCTAAGTGTGTTACCACTAATTATACCTGTTATAAATTCATTAACTGACCATCAAGTGAATGATGACAAATAACATGTGTAGGTTTATACCACCTAACACGGGTTACAACGAGGGAGTATTAATTGCTGTATTGCATGTGAAAACTTATGGGCCGACACTGTTTTGAGAATACAAACAGATTTTTACATGACATGATTAAATATCGAGGTAAAACAACACAGAAATGGGATCAATTTGGATCAGTCATTATACAAATAGGGCCTAACGACACCAATCGATTTTGACAGAATCGTCTATGAAAACAAGTTGTAACTCGGAAACTAGGCAAAGCAGGAGACAAAATTAAATGACAGTAGATTGTGAGAACATATAGCTTTCATTTTCCACAACAATTGTCACGATTTCAGGTTTATACAAGCCTGTAAACACGATAATTTACCCCTAAAATGTAGATGAATTCTGCATCGGCTCTCAAAGCTATTCCTCATATGACGTCACAGAGGCGCGCCGCTCTGATTGGTTGAAATTTCGTTCGCGGGTGAGAATTGTGCACTGTTGTCAAAAGGTCGATTTAAGTCAATTAAAGGTCGAAATGAGTAGTTTTAATGACGGGGTTTCATTTATAACGATGCCAGTTAGTGATTTATGTATTTGTACCCCTAGGGTTTATGTGACCTTTAACGTGCCCATGTGGGGAATCGAACCCGGGTCTTCGGCGTGACGAGCCAACGCTTTAACCACTAGGCTACCCCACCGCCCCGCATTATAAAACAACACAGTTAATGAAAATGAAACGTCGTACACCATGGGAGGTTTGCTTGAGTGGGAATTGCCACACGATATAAACGATTGAATAACTGACGAGTACAAAAATAATTAGAAACCCTTAAGGTTCTTCCAACCTATATTGGAAAATTAAATGTGAGCTACATATTTGCAGAGGAATATGGAAATATGTAACTGATAATTTTCAGTGTCTCCTCACAAAAACATTAACTAAATCATATTCCGCGCATAGTTCGCCTTAAGTTTTAGAGTTAACCGGGAACAGTACTGCAGTAAATAGGGTTTTACGAAATTGTGGACTGTTTATCCCAGTTCTGGTCGTATCCCAGAGAGAGAGAAGAGAGAGAGAGAGATTTTGTACTTGACAAAATTTAAAAACGGTGCTTAAACATTATGGGAATAATGAGGGCCGGGGAGGGCGGTCATTGATTTTGTACTTTACATGCTGCATGGGGGGTGTCACATACTTTGTACATAAATTGTAAGGGGAGTGGGTCATTCACGTTGCACATGCTTCTCCATAAAGATCAGCATCACACCCCATCAGTTATGAACTATCCCGTAGATAAAAGTGTTGAAAACAAAATATTGTAATATCATTCAGGCTGAATGATGTGTCGGATATATAACTTCCATCACAGAGAAGGAAAGGAGGGAAGGGCGTATATCGTATATATTAATAGAAGAGGCCAAACCTGTTCCACGTCCATAAGTAATCTCTACTAAAAGCAGAGTCGAATGTACAATTCTGACTATATCATGAGCATGTATTTGTTTCAGCAGTATTACAGGAGTGCGATGTTGTTGGTAAACAGTCATTGATTGTCATCATACGACATCACACAGAATGAAAGTCGGCAAGGGTATATCGGATATATAACTTACGCCTCACAGAATGAAAGTCGGGAAGGGTATATCGGATATATAACTTACACCACACAGAATAAAAGGCGGGAAGGGTATATCGCATATATAACTTACACCACACAGAATAAAAGGCGGGAAGGGTATATCGGATATATAACTTACATTTCACAGAATAAAGACGGGAAGGGTATATCGGATATATAACTAACACCTCACAATAAAAGGCGGGGAGGGTATATCGGATATATAACTTACACCTCACAGAATGAAAGGCGGGAAGGGTATATCGGATATATAACTAACACCTCACAGAATGAAAGGCGGAAAGGGTATATCGGATATATAACTTACACCTCACAGAATGAAAAACGGGAAGGGTCTATCGGACATATAACTTACACCTCACAGAATGAAAGGCGGGAAGGGTATATCGGATATATAACTAACACCTCACAGAATGAAAGGCGGGAAGGGTATATCGGATACATAACTAACACCTCGCAGAAGGAAAGTCGGGAAGGGTATATATCGGATATATAACTTACACCTCAGAGAATGAAAGTCAGGAAGGGTATATCGGATATATAACTTACACCTCGCAGAACGAAAGTCGGGAAAGGTTTATCGGATATATAACTTACACCTCACAGAATGAAAAGCGGGAAGGGTATATCGGATATATAACTTACACATCACAGAATGAAAGTCGGGATGGGTATATCGGATATATAACTTACACCATACAGAATGAAAGGCGGGAAGGGTATATCGGATACATAACTAACACCTCACAGAATGAAAGTTGGGAAGGGTTTATATCGGATATATAACTTACACCTCACAGAATTAAAGGCGGGAATGGTATATCGGATATATAACTTACATCTCACAGAATAAAGACGGGAAGGGTATATCGGATATATAACTTACACATCACAGAATAAAAGGCGGGAAGGGTATATCGGATACATAACTAACACCTCACAGAATGAAAGTCGGGAAGGGTATATATCGGATATATAACTTACACCACACAGAATGAAAGGCGGGAATGGTATATCGGATATATAACTTACATCTCACAGAATCAAGACGGGAAGGGTATATCGGATATATAACTTACACAACACAGAATGAAAGGCGGGAATGGTATATCGGATATATAACTTACATCTCACAGAATAAAGACGGGAAGGGTATATATCGGATATATAACTTACACCTCAGAGAATGAAAGTCAGGAAGGGTATATCGGATATATAACTTACACCTCGCAGAACGAAAGGCGGGAAAGGTTTATCGGATATATAACTTACATCACACAGAATGAAAAGCGGGAAGGGTATATCGGATATATAACTTACACATCACAGAATGAAAGTCGGGAAGGGTATATCGGATATATAACTTACACCATACAGAATGAAAGGCTGTAAGGGTATATCGGATACATAACTAACACCTCAGAGATTGAAAGTCGGGAAGGGTTTATATCGGATATATAACTTACACCTCACAGAATGAAAGGCGGGAAGGGTATATCGGATATATAACTTACATCTCACAGAATAAAGACGGGAAGGGTATATCGGATATATAACTTACACCTCACAGAATAAAAGGCGGGAAGGGTATATCGGATACATAACTTACACCTCACAGAATGAAAGTCGGGAAGGGTATATATCGGATATATAACTTACACCTCACAGAATGAAAGGCGGGAATGGTATATCGGATATATAACTTACATCTCACAGAATAAAGACGGGAAGGGTATATCGGATATATAACTTACACCATACAGAATGAAAGGCGGGAAGGGTCTATCGAAAATATAAAATACACCTTACAGAATGAACGGCGGGAAGGATATATATCGGATATATAACTTACTTCACATGGAATGAAAGGCGGAAAGAGTAAATCGGATATAAAACTAACCCACACAGAATGAAAGACGGGAAGGGTATATCGGATATATAACTTACACCTCACAGAATAAAAGGTGGGAAGGGTATATCGGATATATAACTTACACCTCGCAGAACAATGGCGGGAAAGGTTTATCGGATATATAACTTACACCTCACAGGATGAAAAGCGGGAAGGGTCTATCGGATATATAACTTACACATCACAGAATGAAAGTCGGGAAGGGTATATCGGATATATAACTTACACCACACAGAATGAAAGACGGGAAGGGTCTATCGGATATATAACTTACACCACACAGAATGAAAGACGAGAAGGGTATATCGGATATACAACTAACCCACACAGAATGAAAGACGGGAACGGTATATCGGATATAAAACTAACCCACACAGAATGAAAGACGGGAGAGGTTGTACACCGGCTATGTTCTATTCATTCAGACTGTAGGTGAGGGAGGGTGTGCAAAGCATGTTTAATATATACTCATGCCAATAATGGTTGTCACCCCCCTCCCCACCCCAACCCCCCACACACCTCACAGCCACACCCCACACCCTCTCTCCAATTAAAAAATCTGAAGGGGGTGACAACCATTATTGGCATGAGTATATTACAAGTCAGTGTGCGAACTGGTTTCCAAATTTTGTTACCCAGTCGGGCTACCTATGCCTGAAAGTTACTAGCCCACAAAATAATTCACTAGCCCGAAATTTGAATGTAGAAACTGAGCAAAAGATTGCAAAAATAGATGAGAATAAGATAATGTCGGCATGGCATGGGTTTATTATAACTTTACAAGTCGGAGAGAGTGAACTATTTACAAAATGACCCGTGAATTGGGTGTGGGCGGGGAAGAGAATGGTTTCTTTTGTTGTATTGGATAAGCTGCATTATGCATGCAGATGCAAGTCACATATATCTTCATAGCTGCGTAAAAACCTGTAACATTTATTGGTGTTTGACACAACCTACCTACTGTGTGCGTGCGTGTGTGTGTGCGTGCGTGTGTGTGTGCGTGCGTGCGTGTGTGTGGTTATAACTATAACTCTTATTCACTTTTATATTATATTTGTACCATCAAGTAATTAGTGTCTCGTAGGCCAACTGGCTGGGTGCTCTTTTTTAATGTATCATACTATGTCTATACAATTTGTACCACAGCATGTGACACTTTGAGAAAATAATTTCTTCTTCTTCTGGCGAGGTGGGGTATCCTAGTGGTTAAGGCTCCGAAGACTCAAGACCCGGGTTCGCTGTGATATTGCTGGAATATTGCTAAAAGTAACATAAAACCATACTCACTCACTCACTCGCTCTTCTTCTTAAGTGCCTTAATCATAAGCGCATGCTCACACACCATTTCACTTTAGACATATATGCGTGCTGGTATTTCTATGACCGAACCCATATATAGGCATTTTTCTACCGTCTATTACTGAACATTCCTATGGTTGATGATTTGCACTGGATATAAGTTGGATATCCCATATATTTCCACATACCTGCTCCTGATCTGCATAACAAATATTTTATTGAAGAATACCAAGCAGTCCAAACTACTCATTATCACTATTCTTTCACAATTTATAGATTTCTATATTGTAAGAGAAACAATTAAAATCGCATCCAGGACCTACACTTTTACCGAATATATTAAGATATCCAATATCAGTAACATATGTGCCACTATGCTGCTTCATGTCATACCCAAATATATTTAGCCTTGTAGGGTATCTGACAAAAAAGAATCTTAAATAGAGTAAGCAATAAATACACAAATGCTGGTCTACTAATGTTTCATTAATTATTATGTGCATTATATACGAAAACATGCCATATCTTAAAAGCTATACTTTTCACTGCATTAAGATGGAATAACATTTGTCCCACCTGTCCCTGTGCACATGGGTGATCCAATGCTTTGTACTCTTGGCCATGTGACCTCTGATACTGAATAAATTTCTTGTTCTTGTTCTAATTTTATTGTTCTTTAATACATAAGTTTTGCAGAAATCAGCTTTAGAATGGTATGCATTTAAAATATTGTATAGAAGGTAAGAGCCTACTCCACAGTCCTTCTTAAATTTACTTGTCCAATAGTATACATATTAATCCAAATTCATATTTAATACCTTAATGGGTCACACTTTTCAACCTATTGTATACATGGGTTAAAATCAAGACAACATTATCTGTTTACATGCATTGCAAAAATTAAGAAATTACCTAACCATATACATCCCCATCCAAATTCATTCACAGATTTACAAATTATTTCACAAATATTATTATTTCTCCCACAAAATGTCCTATATGAGATAACCACCTTGCTCAAATAAACAGTAGGTTCTCACACCTTTCATAGAGTCAGTTCCTCCTTGGAATTCTTGTTTCAACAATCTGGTGAGCAGCAGCAGATCTGAACAGACAGCTACTCAGTAGCAATTAGGGAAGCATCTGGTGACATGTTTATGGCAAGTCTGCACAGTCAGTACTAACTCAAACTGGTCTCTATTCAGTTGATTCAGCCATTAACAGACAGTTTTAACCAATTCCACTTTCACCAATTCAGTTCAAGCAAGTCTAGAAACAGACAAACACTCATATCCAAAGATGATGGCAATTCATTGATTATAATCAACCTTTGACATACCAGTATAGTACATAATATCATCTGTCAAATACTGGAGTTTGTTTTCTGCAATACATATTACAATGTTTGCAGCAAAAGTGAGAAATACAACCCAGATATGACACTGTATAATTGTATACCTGGACTCAATTGAAAACAATGAAATGTGACTGTTTTTTTATCGTACATCTACATAACATAGCATTCAAGTGTAAGGAAAGCATCTTTTTTATTGGGGGGAGGTAACATGTAAAAGGTGTGCATGTGTTTGGTGTAACAGATATGCTTTGTTATATACCAAAAATGTACTGTGCATGGTTGGCGGTATTAACATACTAGTAGGTAACATGTAATATATTCATCTCACCTTGATGTTATCATATATTATATGGTCTCTGATGTTATGTAGCAAAACACTCTTAAATATTTCTATTTCAAGATTATATTAACAAAGTATTAAAGTGATGTAAAAGAATTCCATACATACACACGACTTTAGTAGCTAATTAAACCCCTATGTATACATGAGATACCTAAACCAAACTGATCACCCAATGGGAGCAACATTTGTGTTGGCTCTTAATTCTTGCACAGTTACTGTCATGTCAAAAAATGAATGTGTATTCCCAATTACCCAATCACAGCTGCTGTAAAATGCCACCAAATTAGGCTGTGAACTGTTTGCACCACTTCCTCCCTCAGATGCCAAGACCCCCCTTCCCTCCTCTACCCATCCCCAGTGTTAGTGTCAGTGTCTAACTGGTAACTAGTTGAGGGTTGTTGGAATCAATTAAGAGTGTAAGAATATTTGACCTCTTGGTTTATAACCAAAGGTTTCAGAATACCTTTATCAGATAGTACAATGTTTCCTTCATGAACAGTTGTCAGAGTACAGGCACTGATATAGAAAGAACTTCAAAGAAGAAGACAAAGAAGAATGGCCATCTTCACCTGAATGCTAACACAAATAGGTAAGTTAATATTTCATTTAAATTCTACCAGATTTATGACCACTGACTGAACTGTTCTGTAATATCAGCCTGCAATGATAAAAATACTGTAATTTACCATTTCTCGCATTGTTCCACACTGTTATAATTCCTTGTGAAGGAAGTCTTATTGGTATACTTATTATTATAATTCTATGTATCATTGTTGTTATTCGTAATTATATATATGGATGGAATTTCAATGATATTTGTATGAGAAATTCTGTCAAGTCTATTTATCCTTAGCATTATCTATTGAAGGTTTGAGATTATCTCTTACAAATGTATACATATTTTCAAAAGGATGACCCCATGTGTTTTCAAGAATTTGATAATAGTAGTAACATGGGGCTTGAAATTTAGTTTTGACCCTCAACTGATTTAGGAAATTACCACACTGTATAAATATTCCAGAAGCTAAATGAATTGGAATCTTATGACCTAAACTATGCTTGAAGTGAATTGAAACATTAAATGTTACACTTGAAATATAAAGAAAAACACATATAAATTTATCAAGGAATTATGTGTTCCCAAACCTGATATGAGTGATATGGAAAATGACCTTTCAGATACATTGATGATTTATTGAGCGATTTAAAGAAAACTCTCATTGAGCAAGAAATAATTATTACAGAATTTCAAAACAGTATTAGAGAAAACTTTAGAAGTGTCAATGAAGGCATGTTATCAAGTCTTTAAAAATATATACTATATCTTGGAGAAACAACACAGAAGATGAGATACACAGAAAACTGATATGACATAGAATGCATTAGTAGAATGAGAAAAAAATATCCAAGAACATCTCACAACAAAAGAAACTCAATTAGGAATGATACACTACACAATATTTAGAAGCAATCCTAATGAAAACTAATAAGGTTCCTGGGGTGAGAACAATATCCAACGATTCATAAATTCTATGAACATATCCTAAGAAACTGAAGTACAGTCCTCGACTTTACCCACCAGTCTAATAGCTAAGTCTGGTAAAATTTGTTCTCGTCAAGTAAGAGCACACAAACTTCAAGTCCATAAAGTGAGACAAAAAAATGCTGAAAATAATGCCAATTTACATTTTCAGTCAAGCAAACTTGAGAGACTTTAGCACAGACTGCAAGAACAGTAACATTTAAGGAGCTATTTTCTGTGTACTGTAGACTGAATAATGTTATCCTCCTTGACATGAAAAATATTCTATGTATATGGTGAAATTGAATCTACTAGAAAGAAAGTTTTGATTCAAGTATAGAAAATAGCAGTGTTCAACTTCAGAAACGATGCAAGTTCCAAGAGCATTCTTTGAGAACAAGGTAAGTACGCAAGATGAATAACAATATAGATATTGTTGACTGTTTTAGCATTATACAGTGTCATAATGTCACAAGTTTATAGGAGTTGTTTCTACACAGTGTTCACTGTTCTTTCTCTATGAGGTGAATCTTGTCATGTATCGACAGAACTTAATACAGGGAAACTTCTGGTAAGAAAATGTAACATGTCTATCCTCTTCCCATATCCTTGTTCCATGTGATTTCTGCATTGATGTGTAGTTATGTAACAGACTAAACCCAAGAAGTTCTCAACAGCCTAAAAGTTAAGGCACATTCATATAATTCACCTTTGGTATAGCTTATGTTAACATAACTAAATGAAACTGCCATTCCTATTTATTCTTAAATAATTTCATGGTTTATAAGAAATGAGGTAATTAGTTAGTCAATGTTTCTTCAACTTCGCCTATGTATGTCTAGCAAAATGTGTACTCTCCTTACAGTGGCGACGGAAATGGGTGCGGAGAGAGTCACACAATGTTTCTCCAGAGATATCTGTATCAGGGAGTAAAGGCAGGATTTGCATCCTGTTTACATACATGTAAAGGAAACTGAATAGTTAATGATAAGATACAGTGCATGAGTGAAGATGTTAAGTTTAATGTTACACTGGTATGTCCCAAATACCAGTTTGGTAAAATAAATGTTTCATATAACTAAAATTCTCACTCCTCTCCAATCACTCTGCTCCGCTCCGCTACCATCAACTCACTCCACTCCACTCTCCCCTCCTCCCCACTACAATTAAATCCAGTCATTCCCTCCACCCACTCCACCTATAACACTACTCTCACTACACCCTCTTCAGTCGCTCGACTCACTCCGCTCCACCCACTACACTACTCTCACTACACATTCCTCCCTAGCTCGGTTCACTCCGCTCCACCCACTACACTAAGCTCAATACACCCTCTTCCCTTGCTCGACTCACTCCGCTCCACCCACTACACTACTCTCATTACACACTCTTCCCTCGCTCGACTCACTCTGCTCCACCCACTATACTACTCTCACTACACCCTCTTCCCTCGCTCGACTCACTCCGCTCCACCCACTACACTACTCTCACTACACCCTCTTCCCTCGCTCGACTCACTCCGCTCCACCCACTAGGCTACTCTCACTACACCCTCTTCCCTCGCTCAACTCACTCTGCTCCACCCACTCAACCCACTACACTACTCTCACTACACCCTCTTCCCTCGCTCGACTCACTCCGCTCCAGTCACTCAACCAACTACACTACTCTCACTACACCCTCTTCCCTCGCTCAACTCACTCCGCTCCACCCACTACACTACTCTCACTACACCCTCTTCCTTCGCTCGACTCACTCAGCTCCAGTCACTACGCTACTCTCACTACAACCTCTTCCCTCTCTTAACTCACTCCGCTCCAGCCACTCAACCCACTACACTACTCTCACTACACCCTCTTCCCTCGCCCGACTCACTCCGCTCCAGTCACTCCACCCACAACACTACTCTCACTACACCCTCCTCCCTCGCTCAACTCACTCCGCTCCACCCACTCCACACACTACACTACTCTCACTACACCCTCTTCCCTCGCTCGACTCACTCCGCTCCAGTCACTCAACCCACTACACTACTCTCACTTCACCCTCTTCCCTCGCTCAACTCACTCTGCTCCACCCACTACACTACTCTCACTACACTCCCTCTTCCCTCGCTCCACTCACTCCACTCCAGTCACGCCCAGTCACCCACCCCACGCTTACTTCCTCTCCATTTCCACTCAGTTTCCATCTCTTCCACGCCATTTCTCACCCTTCCCTTTCCATTCCAGTCCCCTACCACTCACTAAGACCCTCTTCCACTCGACTCCACTCCAGTCCTTCCTCTTCCCCTCTTCCTTCCTCCACTCCACTCCATTCCACTACTACACCCTCTTCCATCCTCATCCACTCCTTCCACTCCACTCTCCACACCTCTTCCCTCCTCCACTCCGGTCCTTCCTCAGCCCACTTCCACTTCCACCTCTCCTCCATCCAGTCCTCCACTACTTCCTTCCACTCATCCCTCCTTCCACTCCATTCCTCCTCCTTCCTTCCTCCTTCCACTCCCACTCCATTCCATTCCTCCTCCACTGTCCTCCACTCTTCACTCCTTCCACCTCCTTCCTCTCATTTCCTCTCTCACTCCACTCCACCACTTCCTCCTTCCACTCCGCCCAGTCCTCCTTCCTCCTTCCTCCTCCACTTCCGGTCCTCCCCACTCCTCCTCCTTCCACTCCGAGTCCGGTCCATTCTCTCCTTCCTCTTCCTTTTCCGGTCCTCCTTCCACTTCCTTCCTCCACTCCTCCGGCCCAGTCTAACCCCTCCGGTCCTTCCTCATTTCCTCCACTCCACTCCTCCCACTCTTCCTCCACATTCCCTTCCTCCTCCTCGTCCGTTTCCTCCATTTCCTTTCCTCCACTTTCCTCCGGTCCTCTCCTCCGGTCCTCACTCCTAGCCTCCTCAACCGGTCCTTCCTCTCGTTCCTCCTCCTTCCTTCCGGTCCTCTTCCCTTCCACTCCGGCCTCCGGTTCCTCCGGTCCTCCGGTCCCTTCCGTCCGATTTCCTCGGCCTTTCCACTCCTCCACCCACTCACACTGCTCTCACTCCACTCTTCCGTCCACTCCGGTCCTCCGGTCACTCCTCCATTCCTCCTCCGGCTCCGGTCCTTCCGGTCCGTCCTCGGTCCGTCGGTCCATTTCCGGTCCACTCCGGTCCTCCGGTCCCTCTTCCTCCGGCTCCACTCCCTCGTTCCATTCCGGCTCCGGTCCTCCATTGTTCCTGCTCGTCTCCGGTCCCTTCCGGTCCTCATCCCTCCTCCGGTCCTCCGGTCCCTCCGGTCTTCCTCGGTCATCCCTTCCTCCGTGGCCTCCGTTTCCACTCCGGTCCTCCATCTTCGGCTCCGGTCCGCTCCGGCTCCCACCCACTCCTTCCTCCACTCCGGTCCACTACTTCCTTCCTCCACTCACTCTGCTCCAGTCCTCCGCTCTTCCTCACTCCGGTCCATTTCCGGTCATTCCTCACGCTCCGCTCCAGTCACTCCGGTCCACGTTCACTACTCTCCTCGTTCCTTTCCCTGCCTGACTCCTATTCCGCTCTGGTCCTCCCCTCTATCCATTCCTCTTCTTCCCTCACTCCACCCACCTCTTCCTCTTCCGTCTCTCCGCCATTCCGCAGACCTCCACCCTCTCATTTCTCCGCTTCCACCACCTTCTCCTCTCCGCTTTCCTCTTGTTCAGATCCGCTCCGGTTGGCAACCGCCGGTCCAAGTTATTCAAAGGACTTTCCATGGTCTTAGGGTATCGTTGGTTCGATCCGTTTTTTTGAATGTTTTTGATGGTGGAGTTGGTTGCAAACGGTGGTACATTGATTATGTCTTTCTGTTTTCTTCACTCACAGTACAACACCACAGGCTTTGTACTGAAGCGGTGAAAGAAGCATGTCGTTTCTGATTGAGGTCCGGATTACAAACGGATCAGCAATGAAGTTCAGAAATGGAGTCCATCCCAAGTGCTTGTGACTGTATTGAGTTTGATACAGAGGGGCAGAAGGGGTCGTTATTATCTAACTCTGTAACTGGAAAAGTGATGGAGGAATGACTGAAAAATGCTTTTAAAGCTTTGCAGATGCTACATTCTTCATTATATTCCAAAGTTGCCAGTGCAGATATACATGTAAGAAATATAAGCTGAAATTTTAATTTTAACTATTATTATTAATCACATGCATTTTGATGGGATAATGCTCTTGTTTATGGTTCAAAAAAGTTTGTATGTTGATAAGAAATAGCATTACAAACCTGTAAATTATTAATGTACTGGGTCTATAATTCAAATTTTCAGAGATTTTTAACTATTATTATTAACCACGTGCATTTGACCAGAAGTGGGATAATGCCTTTAAAACCTACAGTTTATGGAATTTCAGAAGCTGTCAGGGCTGATGATATAGATTAGCATTACAAACCTCTGCGCAAATTATGGATGTACTAGGTCAATAATTCTATTTTACAGAGATTTTTAACTATTATTATTAATCACGTGCCTTTGACCAGAAGTGGGATAATGCCTTTAAAACCACTACAGTTTATGGAAATTTTAGAAGTTATCTTGGCTGATGATAGCAAATAGCATTTCAAACCTACAAGTAGAAATTATTAATGTACTGGGTCAATAATTCAAATTTTCAGAGATTTTTAACTATTATTATTATTATATGCATTTGAGCAGAAGTGGGATAATGCCTTTAAAAACCTACAGTTTATGGAATTTCCAGAAGCTGTTTTGGCTGATAATAGGAAATAGCATTCCAAACCTCTGAGCAAATTATTAATGTACTAGGTCTATAATTCTATTTTTCAGAGATTTTTAACTATTATTATTAATCACGTGCCTTTGACCAGAAGTGGGATAATGCCTTTAAAACCTACAGTTTATGGAATTTCAAGAAGTTATCTTGGCTGATGATAGGAAATAGCATTTCAAACCTACAAGTAAATTATTAATGTACTGGGTCAATAATTCAAATTTTCAGAGATTTTTAACTATTATTAGTTATTATATGCATTTGACCAGAAGTGGGATAATGCCTTTAAAACCTACAGTTTATGGAATTTCAAGAAGTTTTCTTGGCTGATGATAGGAAATAGCATTTCAAACCTACAAGTAAATTATTAATGTACTGGGTCAATAATTCAAATTTTCAGAGATTTTTAACTATTATTAGTTATCATATGCATTTGACCAGAAGTGGGATAATGCCTTTAAAACCTACAGTTTATGGAATTTCCAGAAGCTGTCTTGGCTGATGATATAGATTAGCATTTCAAACCTCTGAGCAAATTATGAATGTACTAGGTCAATAATTCTATTTTACAGAGATTTTTAACTATTATTATTAATCACGTGCCTTTGACCAGAGTGGGATAATGCCTTTAAAACCTACAGTTTATGGAATTTCAAGAAGTTGTCTTGGCTGATGATGATATTAAATAGCATTTCAAACCTACAAAAGTAAGTTATTAATGTACTGGGTCAATAATTCAAATTTTCAGAGATTTTTAACTATTATTAGTTATCATATGCATTTGACCAGAAGTGGGATAATGCCTTTAAAACCTACAGTTTATGGAATTTCCAGAAGCTGTCTTGGCTGATGATAGGAAATAGCATTCCAAACCTACAAAGTAAATTATTAATGTACTAGGTCAATAATTCAAATTTTCAGAGATTTTTAACTATTATTATTTATCATATGCATTTGACCAGAAGTGGGATAATGCCTTTAAAACCTACAGTTTATGGAATTTTAAGAAGTTTTCTTGGCTGATAATAGGAAATAGCATTCTAAACCTACAAGTAAATTATTAATGTACTTGGTCAATAATTCAAATTTTCAGAGATTTTTAACTATTATTAGTTATCATATGCATTTGACCAGAAGTGGGATAATGCCTTTAAAACCTACAGTTTATGGAATTTCAAAAAGTTTTTATAGCTGATGATAGGAAATAGCATTCCAAACCTACAAGTAAATTATTAATGTACTGGGTCAATAATTCAAATTTTCAGAGATTTTTAACTATTATTAGTTATCATATGCATTTGACCAGAAGTGGGATAATGCCTTTAAAACCTACAGTTTATGGAATTTCCAGAAGCTGTCTGGGCTGATGATATAGATTAGCATTACAAACCTCTGAGCAAATTATGAATGTACTAGGTCAATAATTCTATTTTACAGAGATTTTTAACTATTATTATTAATCACATGCCTTTGACCAGAAGTGGGATAATGCCTTTAAAACCTACAGTTTATGGAATTTCAAGAAGTTATCTTGGCTGATAATAGTAAATAGCATTTCAAACCTACAAGTAAATTATTAATGTACTGGGTCAATAATTCAAATTTTCAGAGATTTTTAACTATTATTATTAATCACGTGCCTTTGAGCAGAAGTAGGATAATGTCTTTAAAACCTACAGTTTATACAATTTCAAAATTTTATCTTGGCTGATGATATTGAATAACATTTCAAACCTGTGAGCAAATTATTAATGTACTTGGTCAATAGTTCTTATTTTCAGAGACTTTTAACTGTTATCATGAATGACATGCCCTTTGCCCGAAGTGGGATAAAGCCTTTAAAACTTACAGTTTATGGAATTTCAAGATTTCCTCTGAGCTTATAGTGGTAAATAACAATTCCAACTTGTCAGCAAATTCTGAATGAAATAATAGTATAGCATTAATAATGAAATAGTAATAATGATACTCACATGTCCTTAACCAAGTGTGGGAATATGCCTTAAAATCTACAGTTAGATGTATTGTATGAGAAGGGTTGATTGTTAGCACACTATTAATGTATTAGTGATTTGCATGTAGTAACCTTTAGTATTTTGGGGAAACAGTGATTGTGCAATGTTTGATTTGTGTCTAAACTGTGTGCTGTGCGTGATGCCCTTGAAGGGCGATAGTTATTTGACTCAAGCTGAATGGGTGTGAGTGTGTAAACTGAAGGGTGATAGTTATTTGACTCAAGCTGAATGGGTGTGAGTGTGTAAACTGTTAGGTTCATGTTATATCTATCTGGTAAAGTTATTATGGCGTTCTTATTCCTTGTGACAATATCTGCTTGAGTAAAGTTGAAAATTACAGTTATCGAATCTAAAGATTCCTCATGGCTGTTGATAGTATTTAGTCATAAGTGAAACTTGTGAAACAGAGTCTACATGCAACAGGTCAATATTGCCAATGTTTAGAGATTTTTTATAACTATTTTATACTATTCATATGCCCTTAATTAGATAAAGGAAAACAACTTTAAAATATGATGATAGTAGATCATATTTCAGACATGTAGAAAGCAGACTATGAAAGCAAATAGGCCATTAATTAGTACAACTTTAAGAGAGTTAACTTGATTTAATCCTGGTATGCCTTTGACCAGGAGAGGGATAATGTCTCCTAAGTCTAATACTAACAGAATAATCTGACATTTGAAAATTGTGGGCTGAATCTTGAACAGGACAATATCTCTTATTTTTCAGAGAATCTGTACAATATTAGTATAATACATACAGATTCAACCAGAAGAGGGATAACACCATAAAATTACAATCAATGGAATCTTCTGATTTCATTTTGGCTGCTCATAGCAAATCACACTACATATTTATGAGCACACTGGGCTGATCTACAGTACTAATTTTAAGAGATTTGTTTAATAGTATTACTTATATTCCCTCAACCAAATGTATTTGAAGTGGAACAAGTTTAAAATCTATATTTTAAGGGAATTTATTATTTTCTTTTGGGTTCTTATACTTCATACTTATGGGCAAAATCTAAAAGCAGTGGGGCAATATTGCATGTTTTAATTTCCTTGACTACATTTATCACACAAATTCCCCAATCCAAAGCTGGCATAAATTGTTTTGCTTGTTTGTTGTTTGTTGCTACACAATATTCTAGCTACATGATATCTGTAAATAACTGAGTTTGTACCAGACAATCCAGTTATTGAGATCATAAGCAGCCACACATGCAATCATTGAGACTTGATTCTAAACAATGACTAAGTCATTGAGCCTGACAACCATATCCACATCAGGTAGCATTGGTTTCTGGGGAAAATTACACACAAAAAGTAAATATGAAGGCATCATTTACCTTGACAGTTTCATCTCAGTAACAATATGTCATCAAAGAAGCTTCAGCTGCTTGGCCTTCTAACACAATGAGCAGATGACCCTTTCAAGCAAATTGTGAAGGGGGACAACTCTAACCGCTAATTAGTTCAGCAAATATAATGTTATTGATGACAATGCATGGAATAACAAGTTCAAGCTGCTATGAAGGGCTCAGTGAATTTCCCATTTATATCAAGCTGACCAGGAAGGGATTTTCAAAGGAACATTAAAGAAAACATTTTTGGATAATTTCTACACCATCATTTTTCTTCAAAGTTATAACTATAGCCTTCTGAGATGGGGCACAAACTCTCCCACTTTTTTTCATTCTGAAGTAATTATGCCTTGTATGTCTGGTGTCTGTTACAAACAGCTTCCATGTACACAATAATGATGAAAGCTATAAATGATCATTACTGGCAAATCTTATATGCTAATAGCAGTAATATTAACACAACATTACTTGGAGGCTAAACATGTTATAAAAATAGGGAGCCACTAACTGCTTAGGGGCCATGTGAACATTTGGGGATGAGAACTTTAACTGGACCTTTCACTCAGCATTATCAGCATAGTATTATGTGTGATGGCGTGTTACTGAATACACCCTACCATTATAAATAATAGATCACCACTCTTTTTACAGTGTCATGAATGTGTACATGAACCTGTATATTTTCGAGTATTTCATAAGAAATATTCTCTGAAAAGTATGACCGAGCAACATACAAATCTCTTATATACTCTCACAAATGGCATAACACAAAACAAAACTTGAATTGTTATACATACATACCCATCAAGAATGGATGTAACATCATTAAAAAATAATTATGACATAATTTAATTTTCTTTTATTCCCCGTTCTTTTTTAAAAGAAACTATTTACTGTATTATTACATAAAACACTGTGCAAAAATGGCCAGGCTTGCCGATATTTAGATACAACTTACTATATTTTTACACATATTAGCATAATATTATTAAACTATAAAATCAAAATCAATACCATTCACATCATATATTTTCTGGTTCTATTTGTGGGCATAAACATATATTGTTAAAAGGAATAATTAGCTATATTTTAAAATATCATTAGATATTGCAAGAAAGTCATATTTCAAGTTGAGCAGTAACCATTTCTGGGAATGAATGAATCATTATGAATAAAAAATGAATGAAAAACACCTGACACCTAAATTCAGCATCCACAACCAGGAACATTAATTGGTCGCTCACTTATTTTTAAGCTAGTAGAGTAATTACAGTAAAGCGTATGAAAATGAATTCTATTTCGTTTCAGTTTCACGTTTCTACATTTTCTGCGCTGCTATATTTAGCTATTATGGCGGACATCGACTATGGAGCGCTGCCATTGGCATTTTTTGCGATCAGTAGTTAAAATAAAGGACACGAGTTGTGCAGCTGATTTTGATCTTAATAATTGTTTGTCGATTAAATACATAGTTGACAGTAAGACGTATAATTCTCCATATTAGTTATCCCAGTTCTGGTCGTATCCCAGTTCTGGTCGCAACCTCCAAACACCTCATGCGAGTCAATATAAAAGAATTGGCTATTGAATAAATACGTTTGATACGTGATCTAGGACACGGTTTCTTATGATTCACTTAAGCTGCCTCTCACGAAACAGACAGCTGAATGACACTGGGTCACACTGGGCATCAATCCTATCTGTCGGACCACGACCTCATGTTAATCAACAACACCTGAATAGATAACCTGTGGTCAATAGTATGAGCATTGAAGTACTCGCGGTCCATTCCAGAGGATACACAGCCACGTCACAACAGAGTTGGTCCTCAAACCGATGAAGAGTCATGGACCTTTATTTACAAACGTTGATACGACAAACTTTATGGACGTCAAACTCACGATAAAAGTTGTTATCCATAAAGGGTTTTCAATATTGTACTTCCCAACTTAAAAATGCCATTCAAAGGAAGTCAAGTGGACCTACCCATAGACATCAACGAACATGGCCATCCGCTCCCATTCATATAGAACGTGCCAATAATCATGGATCTAACTCATAAACATTTGTAGATAATTTATTCATAAGAAACTGTGAGGCTACAGGCAAGTTTAAAAACATTTAGGAAGCACTTGTATAAAATATATACATACCATAACGTGTGCGGCATGATGGATATATATGGACACATTCCGTTAAAAAACAATGTTAACTGAAAATACTGGGGAAATGTATATATGGGTACAGTAAAGGAAATACATTTATGGATGACAACTCCTTTACAATGTTATGCAAAATTCACTGTGGAAAACTAAACATATGATATCAACAAGAGTTTCATACAAAATAGTAAAACATACCAGGTGACAGATAAACATGCAAGAGTGACAGAATACATACTGTGGCGTGGTGATTGTTCCATTAATGCACTGAAAATGACACGCCCACAAATTCGGTAGCCAGATATTGGGAGGATTGCATCAAAGGCATAAATTCCCACAGCACCTGTTATTCACGGTAAGAAGCGAGTGAGTGAGTTGGATTTTACGCCACGCACTCAGTAGTATTCCAACTATATGGCAGCGGTCTCCATGACGTCCAGCGATCAACAGCATGAGCATCGATCTGCGCAAGTAAAGCCGGTGGCGTGTGTCAATAGAAGCCAACAGGTCTTACCACCCGGTGCGTTAGTCGCCGGTTACGACAAGCATGGATTACTGGGAGTTCATTCTAACCCCGGACCTTCACGGGTCAGAAGCGAGAACTACACCAGTCCTGACTGTAACGAGCCAGGACCGCAAATAATAGGGCCGAGAAACCATGTTTCATTCAGGCGAGAGCACAAAGAAAAACATGCGATTGGGCCTGCGAACCCGCTGGTATCGAGAAGGTGAAAGCGAACCATCCTCAGTATGTGTGACGCCGGGTAAAATGTCCTGTTCTGGAAATAATAGATGGGATTCTCCGACCGTCTGTAGTAGGAGAAGTGATCCGATTTGGTGGGCGTGACTTAAATAACACGTGACCACTTTAGCTAGTCAGAGATACGGAGATTACCGAAGGAATACGGCGAAATTATTATTTTGATATGTGTTTTCGGTACAGATTGTTATACCGGACCTGGGCACCGATGTCCCTCGTGCAGACATACGGCAACACAATAACTATCATGACAGAATAAAGAAGAATTCTTGCTTCTACTGTTACCAACTTCTCAAATGCACGAGGTCGCAGCAAGTTTTAGATTTACATAGATGTGTTTTTTGAAACATGCAAGTTTTAGATTAACACCTGTACAGCATGTGAAGAGCGCGATATTCACCGTCTATAAGATGCTTTGATTACATTAACTGCTAAAGTCTTATGTATGTTCGCAAGCTTGAGTCGAAGCAGAGTTATGGGGAATCAAATCGAAATGAGTGTTGGGAAATTCTATATATTTTCTAATATGAATAATAAACAAAGATAATGTTCTGTATTACTTATCAAAGACAAACTTATTGTACAAGTGAAATCCATTTTGAAAACTGCCTATTTTAAAGGTTTTGTATCTTGGACAATAGCTTTATCTGAATAAACTTGAACAGGTGCAATCACTGCGAGCCTTGTATTTGCGCTTTTACCTTTATATATATCCGCTTGCAATGAATGGCTGTAACATGACCAAAAAGACATCGCATGTGCATAATGCAAGAGTCAGTTGACCTGGGAATGTAAGGACAGTGTCACTTAAGTGGATAAAAGAAAGTGGGAAGCAAATGGGACTCAATACATGATGGTCTATTGGATACGATGTACGTTTAAATCTACCAAATATATCTGGGAAGGATTCTTGCAAGATCACATCAGCATCAATACTTAATTCCGAAAGGTATATAATTTATATGAATAGAGTTAGTCTGGTATTGCTGGTATTGCGTCAAACAATCAACCAATCATATAATCGTAGTTTTCCTGGGGGTACAAAACAGTGTGTAATCTACTATCATCAATGCTAAACAATCCAAGTGGAATATATCTGTGTAGATCAGCATCAGTCATCATTGTTTTCATGAGACCGGAATGTCCACCTTCTGCTGGAATGTTCAGTTTCTGTGTTTGGCGTACACCCACAGACCTTCAGTGGACTTCATCACGCCAGCAAACCTTCTCCCAACCTTGTAGCTTGTATCTACCTCTAACTTGTATCTGAAAAGCAAAACATTCTTGAACTTTTTTTTTAGCATTAGCAATGAAAACTAGAACATATATATTTAGTAAGAACTGACTTCAGCTTTCTCAGACGTGGTAATAACAAAAAGAGATCTTTTGAATTTGTTGGTTGTATGCAGTTTGTAAATTGTATTTCAAAGCAGGAAATATATTTGTTTTTAATGTTACAGGGACTGAAATTACATGTAACAAATTATTTAAGAAAACATACCTCTGGAGAATTCTCCTATTATGACCTTTTCTTCGTTCTGAGCGAAATGTTGCCCAATGCAGTTTCACAGAGAGAACATATATGAACAATAAATAACACATTCTCCCATGTTCTCACATACTCTCGCGAGGATATATAGATAAAGGGGAAAAGAAGGGAAGAATTTTTCTTGCAACTGAAATGTGTAATAAAAGCAAATATCGAACCTGTCCATATTATCCCATTCTAGCAACGGTAAAAGATTTAATCTGGGTCGGAGTGATTTTCTGTGGAAGGCAATTGGTTCAGTCAAGTGAGAGTATGGTTTTACGCTGCTTTAATCAATATTTCAACAATATCACGGCCCGGAACATCAGAAGGTTCAATGAAGACTGAGAGCAAGAAATCAATTTGCAAACGAAATGAACCCTATAATGTTTGAAATGTTGTACATTTGCGTCCCGAATAGACGTATTTTTGGTGGTCCGATTTAAAAAACGAAAATATATTTTACAAACACAGGACAGTCTAGAAGTATTTATGCGAGTCCTGACTAAACGTCAGTCCTGTTCTTAGTTTGGATGTATAGTGTCTGGTGCTTCTGTAATAAACTACAATTTAGAATCACAAACAGATTTCGAGAAGAACGAAAGATTGAAAATATGATAACTTAATGTATATATTCGTCATTTTTCTACTCCCACACTACTCGGGATTGTACACTACAACATGCAAGGGTTCGTGTCCTTTCTGTGGTCTATGGTGTCAGTCTGGTGTCCATCCGCTGCCACTGTTTATCCAGTCCACCAATTTGAACACATTGTTGCCAATCCCAGCCAGAGTCCGCAAGTTTGTTCCACCCCGATCCCGTTAGTCGCCCCTATTGCGACAAGCATGGGTTACAGAAGATCAATTCTTGGAGCTGCAGGTGCAGAGTGAGTGTCCGGAACCTGGGTTTGACTGGCAGTCCCAGCTGTAGTTGCCCTAACACAATAAAAACAGACTGGCTGGACCGGGCTTGTTATAAGTTGTTCACTGGTCTCCGAAGGGGCATGGGTAGATGTACCCACTCGATGTTTGTATGTGTTCCCTGAGCCCGAAGGGACCAGTGGTGCTGTGTTATGTTACCGGGCACCTCAGCAATGGTACGAGACCATTGAAGCATACGGGTATCGATCATAGCATGGAGCATACCAGACAACAAGAAAACAAATTTAGAGTTATCTCCCTTCCATCGATTTGTATTCTCAAAAATCGTAATTTCCATTACATCATGCATTGATTCAATGTTGATCCGAGATAAAGACTTTTACTACGACGAGTTCCAAATGAGTCCTCATTCCCAGCGGGGTGCATATTGAGAATGCTTACTCGCTTGTAAGCGGGGCCACATTGAAAATAATAGAAGAGCGCTCAGCCAATCAGAAAACGACATTTATGTGTGAGGGCAAGGGTAAGTAGTATTACCGTGGGCCAGCAGAGAAGGATATGAGCAGGGTGTTCTGCTTCTGGATGCCTTCAGGCAGGAAAACGGTCGGGGCTTCAAACACACTGGCTTCCTCCCACGAGTCTGGTTGTGATGAACATTCCATATGCCCAGTGCGACCATTGTTCCTACTGGAAAGACCTTCCTGTCCAGTTCCATGGGATGTTCACAGTCTCCGACTGACGGGAACGGACTGGCGCGTGTAACCTCATCCCTTCGCTGGAACCCGGGCCAGATATTCCATCTTGTGGATGTCATCCCTAAACATATACGTGGTTCATTCTTCTAGTCAAACTTCCAAATATAAAGTCAGTTACGTTAACAGACGCATATTTATTAACGTCTCTGCCCAATTTACATATAAGATGCTATGAAATAACGTAATATAAAATGAGCCACTCCTTCTGTTGGAGTTATGAGGATGCTTGTAGCTAGGATAAACCATATTTTAAAACCCCATGCACATTGCAGTAGATAAAAGAAATTCTGTAATACATATATATAATGATTATAAAACAGGTACTACGCAGCTGTAAATTGCCTTGTAGGTTTTGCACTAAGCGTTACAATACCACGATTGGCCAGATAAAACACTAGATATTAATATGTAGGCTGACTGAGCTTGAGTTTAGTTTTACGTCAGGCTTTTAGCAATATTCCAGCAATATCACGGCGGGGACACCAGAAACGGGCTTCACACATTGTGCCCACGTAGAAATCGGGCTCCAGACTTCTGCATTGGCTCCTTACTCCACTCACTCCGCTTTTTTTCTGCTTGATTTCTCCTACTCTTCTAATTTCTCCTTTCCGTTAGGTGCCACGGCCACTTTCCAGTTGTCCGTAAATACCGTAACGTTATCAATGTTCGATAATACCCTATTGATATTATGTTTATGCTTATCCAGCTTGTTAAAGATGTGGTTATTCGGCTTGTGTGTTATATCTTCGTTGGATTTTGTGATATGTCTATATCCTCCACGATGATTCGTGTTCATTGGTTGGTTCTTGGCTCGTTTTCCTTGACTCCATGATGGGGTCCACCGTGTGATTCGATCCATGGGTCCGGGTTGATTGGTCAATGCCCACCATTGACAAGCCTGGCCATGTGCTGGGTATGTATACCACTATCCATATCCGTCCTACGTACCATTATGTGTGCCATTGTGTGTGGGGTTACCACTTTTTCCGTATATATTGCTTCATTGGTCGTTGACCAGGTTACCATACCATATTTTCCGTGTGTGATTGGCAAATTTTCTTTTCCGTATATGTGTGTATTCTTGATTGACAGGGATTCCATATTGTATTGTAGGTGGTCTGATTCAATGGATTACCACCTGTGTATTGTGGGTGTGATTGATGGGATTCCATGGTGTGTGTCATGATTCAGCCGGTCACCTACCATACCAGGGTATGCCTTTTCTTCCGTGTGCCGGTGTCAAATTCCACCTACCATACCATTATATATTGTACAGGTGTGCTGATTGTCCAGTCCTTTCACCACTTCCGTACTTGTCATTACCGTGTAATCGGCTCCAGGTTATAATGCCATACCAATTTATGTATCCATTACCGTGTCCTGGTGGCTTCCGTGCCTGGCTGTCTTCGTGGGGTTCCATTGCTTCGTCCATTCCCATTGATTTACCACTTCACACGTTGCTCTGCTATGTGATTCCCCTTTGTATACCCGGGCAATTGCTGTGCCCTACCATTTGATGTGCTTGGATTCTCTTCCTTCCAGCAAGGTCCACTTCCTCCTGAACCTGGTCTGGGGTCCTGGTCGCGATCCATGGTCCACTGGCTGTTGTCCTTGACCTTCCTGGATCCATTTATCCACCGGCAAAGTCCTGCGGGCTGTCCTTCCTGCTTCAGTTGTCCGGGTCTGGGTTGTCGATAAATCGGCCGGTTTCTGTGGTTGGTTGTTGATGATGTGTCGTTGTGCCTCTTTTTAGATGTGTGGTTGATGTCAGGGGTTAACGTTCCTGGTTTATGGTCGATGGATGTGAACAGGGTTTCGGTCGATGTCTTGTGGGACTATCTCGTGTGCTGTGGGTCGGTCGGCGATTCCGTCTGTGTTCAATGTGATCCGGGTCTCTGGCCACTGTGTCCATGTTCGGTCGGGCCGTTGGGTCGGGATTCCTATGTTTGTGGTGGTGGTCCACTGCATTCAATATTGCGGTGGGGCCTTCTGTCCGTTCCATCGGCCGGGTTGTGTGGGATGGGAGTTGTCGGTCGGTCT
Organism: Haliotis rubra; assembly: GCF_003918875.1. Taxonomy (NCBI): domain Eukaryota; kingdom Metazoa; phylum Mollusca; class Gastropoda; order Lepetellida; family Haliotidae; genus Haliotis; species Haliotis rubra. The sequence continues at coordinate 1,052,242 of NW_025767059.1, forward strand.
CCTTCCTTCCTTTGCCTTGTAGCCCCGCA